>NC_084733.1:41097292-41324792 GCF_033978785.1 Entelurus aequoreus | reverse complement strand
CGGAGAAATCACTGCACGTAGGCTGAAAACCAACATTGAATGCCTGTGACCTTCGATCCCTCAAGCGGTACTGCATCAAAAACCGACATCCTTGTGTAAAGGATATCAACACATGGGCTCGGGAACTCTTCAGAAAATCACTGTCAGTAACTACAGTTTGTCGCTACATCTGTAAGTACAAGTTAAAACTCTACTATCCAAAGTGAAAGCCATTCATCAACAACACCCAGAAACACTGCCAGATTCCCTGGGTCCGAGCTCATCTAAGATGGACTGATGCAATGTGTAAAAGTTTTATGTGGTCTGACGAGTCCACATTTCAAATTGTTTTTGGAAACTGTGGTCGTCGTGTCCTCCGGACCAAAGAGGAAAAGAACCATCCGGACTGTTATTGACGCAAAGTTCAAAAGCCAGCATCTGTGATGGTATGGGGGTGTATTAGTGCCCAAGGCATGGGTAACTTATACATCTGTGAAGGCACCATTAATGCTGAAAGGTACATAGAGGTTTTGGAGCAACATATGTTGCCATCCAAGCAACGTCTTTTTCATTGACGTCCCTGCTTATTTCAGCAAGACAATGCCAAGCCTCATTCTGCACGTGTTACAACAGCGTGGCTTCATAGTAAAAGAGTGTGGGTACTATACTGGCTTGCCTGTTGTCCAGACCTGTCTCCCATTGAAAATGTGTGGCGCATTATGAAGCGTAAAATACGACAACGGAGACCCCGGACTGTTGAACAGCTTAAGCTGTACATCAAGCAAGTATAGGAAATAATTCAACCTGAAAAGCTTCAAAAATTGGTCTCTTCAGTTCCCAAACGTTTACTGTGTGTTGTTAAAAGGAAAGGCGATGTAACACATTGGTAAAAATGCCCCTGTGCCAACTTTTTCGCAATGTGTTGCTGCCATTAAATTCTAAGTTAATAATTATTTGCAAAAAATTAAGTTTCTCAGTTTGAGCATTACATTTCTTGTCTTTGCAGTCTATTCAATTGAATATATTAAATAGGATTTGCAAATCATTGTATTCTGTTTTTATTTACGATTTACACAACGTGTCAACTTCACTGGTTTTGAGTTTTGTATAAAAAGGCTGTTGGCCCTCCAGTCTTTTGAGTGCAGTCAGATGGATGGACAGTCATGTGTGAAAGTCTTTGTTTGAAAACGACTTTTTTGGTGGAATGCCAACAAATAGACTGTAATGTTTGTGCAACACAGCGATGAACCCATGACTATTTTTCACTTTGCATTTTCTCATATTTGAGACAAATTTGATTATTTTTTAATAATTTGTAATTCCTAAATATTACTTATATTTTAATACATGATACTCATTGCAGATCCTAAGTGTGTTGTTTGTATCTATTCTATAGGCAGGAAGCGATGGTGAGAGCATTGGGAACTGTCCCTTCTCCCAGAGGCTGTTCATGATCCTGTGGCTTAAAGGCGTCGTCTTCAACGTTACTACAGTAGACCTCAAAAGGTGTGGTTGGCCTCTTAGTGACTTTTTCTTATCCATGGTGGTCAGGCTGCCCTAAACTTGAAAGTTTTCTAAAAAAAAAAAAAAAGTATTTACAGTCCGGTCACATCAGTTTCCCAACTAATAGTGTACTTTTAAAAAGTATGGATTATATCAATTGTTTTTTGATCACACACCTTTTCCTGTGCAACTGTGTAACATTTTTATATACCCACACCCCTGACACACTCACTGCCTCCCACTGTTTGTTTGATTTTCCCATGACCCTTTCCCAGCCTGAACAAAATTTGAGAAAACCAAACAACCAAGCTCTTCAAAGGCAAAAGACTCCACACACATCCTGCCTGCTTTGCGGATAACATGGTATTTATCATCACAGAGATCCAAATAAGGATGATTCTCTGCAATTTTCACTGCATTGCCTCCCATTTGCGCGAGAACTCAAGTGGATTCCAGTTCCAGACAACCTTTACCAAACCCACTACATTCCACTAAGTGCTATTCATCTAAAATGCTGCTGGAACTGTTTTCTTCTTGCCAAACCAGGGCATACAAGTGCCAGACTATTTTCAGCCATAGTCTTTTTGACATCTGGTCACTATCGACGTCCTTCCATGTTTCTGTTCGACTCCCATTTAGTATTTCTTCCATTATTTATCAAAGCATTTCAACCAATGTGGCCGCTACTCACCTCTCTCTGCACCAAATTATAAATTGTGTTCTACAACTAAAATGATATTTGCCTAGCAATTTGCATTGGCTTTGGTGTACTTCCCTGTCATATAGTGGTAGAGGGTGTGTTACCGAAACCAGCTTATTATAATCCTGTAAAAGGTGATAGATGTCTGCCTACGTAGCAGCATCTGCTTACTTCTTACTCCTCAAACGGACCTTTGTTCCGAAGCAGGGACTTTGCTTCATTTCATGATTAAACATGATTTAGGTTTTAGCATTTACCTGCTTGAGTCTTTATCAATCAATCAATCAATCAATGTTTATTTATATAGCCCTAAATCACAAGTGTCTCAAAGGGCTGTACAAGCCACAACGACATCCTCGGTACAGAGCCCACATACGGGCAAGAAAAAACTCACCCCAGTGGGACGTTGTGAATGACTATGAGAAACCTTGGAGAGGACCGCATATGTGGGTAACCCCCAACATGGGCTGCTTCATAAAAGAATGCAACCAGCTCCGTAATCCGGGAGTTATCAACATAACTAATGAACAGATTTGGATGAAATTTTCAGAAAATGTCCGAAATAGGTCGTTGAACAAGTGCTTTTGGCCTTTTCTATTATTATTCATATATGAGCTTGTCAAAATACTTATTGTTGACATTCATTCTGTCACCATACAGTAGAGACAAACAACTAGCCATGCATTCATAAAAAAGGAGGATTACCTCCAAATTCTTCAGGACAACATAAAATCATCAGCCCGGAGGTTGGGTCTTGGTCGCAGTTGGGTGTTCCAACAGGACAATGACCCCAAACACACGTCAAAAGTGGTAAAGGAATGGCTAAATCAGGTTAGAATTAAGGTTTTGGAATGGCCTTCTCAAAGTCCTGACTTAAAGGCCTACTGAAACCCACTACTACCGACCACGCAGTCTGATAGTTTATATATCAATGATGAAATCTTAACATTGCAACACATGCCAATACGGCCGGGTTAACTTATAAAGTGCAATTTTAAATTTCCCGCGAAACTTCCGGTTGAAAACGTCTGTATGTATGATGACGTATGCATGTGACGTCAATCGTTGAAACGGAAGTATTCGGACACCATTGTATCCAATACAAAAAGCTCTGTTTTCATCGCAAAATTCCACAGTATTCTGGACATTTGTGTTGGTGAATCTTTTGCAATTTGTTTAATGAACAATGAAGACTGCAAAGAAGAAAGCTGTAGGTGGGATCGGTGTATTAGCGGCTGGCTGCAGCAACACAACCAGGAGGACTTTGACTTGGATAGCAGACGCGCTATCCGACGCTAGCCGCCGACCGCATCGATGATCGGGTGAAGTCCTTCGTCGCTTCATCGATCGCTGGAACGCAGGTGAGCACGGGTGTTGATGAGCAGATGAGGGCTGGCTGGTGTAGGTGGATAGCTAATGTTTTTAGCATAACTCTGTGAGGTCCCGTAGCTAAGTTAGCTTCAATGGCGTCGTTAGCAGCAGCATTGTTAAGCTTCGCCAGGCTGGAAAGCATTAACCGTGTAGTTACAGGTCAATGGTTTAATAGTATTGTTGATTTTGTGTCTATCCTTCCAGTCAGGGGTTTATTTCTTTTGTTTCTATCTGCAGTTAAGCCCGATGCTATCACGTTAGCTCCGTAGCTAAAGTGCTTCGCCGATGTATTGTCGTGGAGATAAAAGTCACTGTGAATGTCCATTTCGCGTTCTCGACTCTCATTTTCAAGAGGATATAGGTGGTTTAAAATACAAATCCGTGATCCACAATATAAAAAGGAGAAAGTGTGGAATCCAATGAGCCCTTTTACCTAGGTTACGGTCAGAGCGAAAAAAGATACGTCCTGCACTGCACTCTAGTCCTTCACTCTGACGTTCCTCATCCACAAATCTTTCATCCTCGCTCAAATTAATGGGGTAATCGTCGCTTTCTCGGTCCGAATTGCTCTCGCTGCTGGTGTAAACAATGGGGAAATGTGAGGAGCCTTTCAACCTGCGACGTCACGCTACTTCCGGTACAGGCAAGGCTTTTTTTTATTAGCGACCAAAAGTTGCGAACTTTATCGTCGATGTTCTCTACTAAATCCTTTCAGCAAAAATATGGCAATATCACGAAATGATCAAGTATGACACATAGAATGGATCTGCTATCCCCGTTTAAATAAAACAATTTAATTTCAGTAGGCCTTTAAATGTGTGGACAATGCTGAAGAAACAAGTCCATGTCAGAAAACCAACTGCACCAATTTTGTCTAGAGGAGTGGTCAGAAATTCAACCAGAAGCTTGTGGATGGCTACCAAAAGCGTCTTATTGCAGTGCAACTTGCCAAGGGACATGTAACCAAATATTAACATTGCTGTATGTATACTTTTGACCCAGCAGATTTGGTCACATTTTCATTAGACCCATAATAAATTCATAAAAGAACCAAACTTCATGAATGTTTTTTGTGACCAACAAGTATGTGCTCCAATCACTCTATCACAAAAAAATAACAGTTGTAGAAATTATTGGAAACTCAAGTGGGCTCTGTACCGAGGATGTCGTTGTGGCTTGTACAGCCCTTTGAGACACTTGTGATTTAGGGCTATATAAATAAACATTGATTGATTGATTGAAGAAAGCCATGACATTATGTTCTTTACAAGTGTGTGTAAACTTTTGACCACGATTGTATATTTGGGTTTTCTTATTGTTGCTTAAAAAAAAAAAGAAGACTATTAATTTCACATGTCACTCATCCAAGTTTAAATGATCTATTCTCATGAGTTGATCTTCGTTTGTCAGGTTAATAATTTTATACGTGTAAAGAAAGCCTGTAATTAAGCGGCTGTTTCTTAACGCTGCTTAGTGATATCATCGGCCAAGGGTGCCACTTCCTCTTTGCATGCCGAAGGCATGATGTTGTTTCCTGCTTTTGTGCCCTTGGATGCCTTGGCCCCAAACTTATTCAGAACAGTGTGCTTCTTAACTATGTGTTTGTAGATCATTTGGTGGTTTATCATTGTCAATTGTTAAATACTAAAGAGAATAGAAGCATCTCTGTACACACTAATCTTTCCACACATGCTCATTTTCATGTGTCTTCTTCCAATAGAGACATCTGTTTTGAAATGCAAACATGCAGGCGTGAAGGCCACAGATTAGGACACACACATGCTGAGGAGGCACAACAGCGCTCACCATAGTGCTGCTTGCTTGGCACTGAAATGTTATGTGTCATGCAGGAAGCCTGCAGATCTGCAAAACCTCGCCCCAGGCACACACCCTCCCTTCGTCACCTTCAATGGCGAGGTCAAAACAGACGTCAACAAGATTGAGGAGTTTCTTGAGGATGTCCTCTGCCCACCCAAGTGAGCATTCTCTTACCTCTGTAATAGCAGGCCGCCATGACCTCGTGTCTGGGCACAGTGCAGCACTGTTGCCAAATATGCATATTTCTTTGTGTATATATCACTAGGTACATCAAACTTGGCGCCCGACACCCGGAGTCAAACACAGCTGGTATGGACATCTTTGCCAAGTTTTCAGCCTTCATTAAGAACTCAAAACCAGATGCCAATGAAGGTAAACATCCTGATACATACAATGTGTACAAGGTACATTGATCACAATTGTATTGTTCCTAATTCATCATAGTCAATATTTACAGTTAAAACGTAGTATTGCCCCCTGAATTTTTTTTTATTGGCTATAATATAGTGAATATGGCAGCTGTACATACTCATTGATGTAGCTATTGCCTGAAACCATCCACTCATCTGGAGATTATTTTGGTTGCCAAGCAACGTTGCTTTCCCCACCCCAATGGGTTGCTTTTAGGCATGATTTAAAAACATTGAGCTTTTGTTCGACTGCCTCCCTGTGTCCTCGGGGCCCTCACCTGCTAAGACACTGTAGCGGAAACAAAGCAGCTCTACCGAGAATGAACTACGTACGTTATCATGCACAGGAACTGATGCCGGAATCTATTGTCAATAACATAACAATGATAAGGTTATTGAAATATGCTCTGCCAAGGATGTTAACCATTATCACAAGAAAGCATGATCTTGTGACATTTTTAGTTGGCTATTCTCCGCCCTTGAAACATATTGAGCAATTGAACTGAAAGGCAAGGCTGTGCAAACAGCATGGTCCTGAATGCTATGCTTCATTAACAAGAATTCTGACATATTTTGCAATAATACCACGAATTGTTAATAACCAACTCAAATATGAATGGATAGATGTGGGCGTAGGACACCTTTACACTGTGTGACATGTTTTTTGTTTTTTATAAAGCACTTACCAAGAACTCAATCTGAACTAAAAAAAAAAAAGAAGAAAGCAACTCAAATATGTAACAGCAATTAGTCATACAATTTTTATTTCAAGATGTACACCGTAAAAAAGAAAAATATGTCAGTTCTCTTTGAGCTTCACAATAAACCAATGCTTGTTGATGAAATACTGCCCCCATGTGTCTGGACGTGATATGTAAATTGCATGAGACTCAACAACATGAAATTCCTTGTGGTTGTGTTCAGCTGTGGAGCGCGGGCTGCTGAAGACCCTGCAGAAGCTGGATGAGTATCTCCGTTCACCTTTGCCAGACGAGATCGATCACAACAGCATTGAGGATGTCAAGGTTTCCACTCGCAAGTTCTTGGATGGGGACCAAATGACCTTGGCGGACTGCAATTTGCTTCCTAAGCTGCATATCGTCAAGGTGAGTGCACCAGCATCGTTAATATACTTCGGCTGATGCTTTTATCCTCTACGAACAGCCTGTTCGGAAATAGCTAAGATTTTATAATGTCAGACAGTTAATGATAACATACTTCATTGATGTTATGTCAGCGTCCACAACTCCATTGATCAGTCAAACTCTGTACATTCTGCAGTGTGCCACTGTGACCCTCATTTTTCCACTTGTTTAATTAGAATGCCATTATCACATTGTTATAGCCAAATAATTTATGAAGTTTCTGCATGTTTGCTATTGACGGTAGCATTTAAAACAATCTTAAGTATTGTTTTAAATGCTATGATTAATATCGATTGCACTGAATACCGATAATGAAATAACACCATAACATAGCCGTTTAATAGTCATTTTGCTTCAATCTAGCTAAAAAATATTGTAATTATGTACATACTGCGGTACATGTTAACATTTCCTAGAAGAAATAACGCAAATCCAATAACTTCTGTTAACATGTTTGAAATAAACTTCAACCACAACCATAATAAGACACACAAAAATATTAATATAGAGAATAATTAAAGTTGTACAGTAGGGGTGTGGGAAAAAATCGATTCAAATTCTAATCGCGATTCTCACATTGTGCGATGCAGAATCGATTCTCATTTTTTAAAAATCGATTTATTTTTATTTATTTATTTAAAAAAATATATATATTTTTAAAAAAATTTTAATTAATCAATCCAACAAAACAATACACAGCAATACCATAACAATGCAATCCAATTCTAAAACCAAAACCTGACCCAGCAATACTCAGAACTGCAATAAACAGAGCAATTGAGAGGAGACACAAACACGACACAGAACAAACCAAAAGTAGTGAAACAAAAATGAATATTATCAATAACAGTATCAATATTAGTTACAATTTCAACATAGCAGTGATTAAAAATCCCTCATTGACATTATCATTAGACATTTATAAAAAATAAAAATAAAGAACAATAGTGTCACAGTGGCTTACACTTGCATCGCATCTCATAAGCTTGACAACACACTGTGTCCAATATTTTCACAAAGATAAAACAAGTCATATTTTTGGTTCATTTAATAGTTAAAACAAATTTACATTATTGCAATCAGTGGATAAAACATTGTCCTTTACAATTATAAAAGCTTTTTACAAAAATCTACTACTCTGCTTGCATGTCAGCAGACTGGGGTAGATCCTGCTGAAATCCTATGTATTGAATGAATAGAGAATCGTTTTGAATCGTGAAAAAAATAGTTTTTGAATCGAGAATCGTGTTGAATTGAAAAAAAAAATCGATTTTGAATCGAATCGTGACCCCAAGAATCGATATTGAATCGAATCGTGGGACACCCAAAGATTCACAGCCCTATTGTACAGGCTCAACACAATGAGCCTGTACAAAAATAAATATAAATGATGAGTTAAATGGATAAATGAGCTATTTAACATCACTTACCCTTATTGAAGGCTTGAGCAGTGAAAGAGTAGGGAGCCACACCTTCGTACTTTGTTACAAGTTATTTATTGAATTCAATAGTGGTTCTCACCTTTATCTAAGTGCTCGCATGCACAACTTACCTTGGCACCATTGTGGGTTATTTTACTCAATAAAAAATGCACTGAGACTTTCTGAATGCAAACTTGCCAACACTGTTACACACTGTGCTTGAATGCCTCATCACATGAACAGCAGATGGACGGAACGGGTGCTTGATAGATTCTGCTCCAACAAAAAGAAAGGCAACAGACATTAAGTTGTTTGTGGTTTGCGCGTTCTATTAACATACAAACTAGGGCTGGCCGATATGACCTTTTTTTAATATCTCGATATTTTTAGGCCATATCGCGATACACGATATATATCTCGATATTTTGCCTTAGCCTTGAATGAACACTTGATACATATAATCACAGCAGTATGATGATTCTATGTGTCTACATTAAAAAATTCTTGTTCATACTGCATTAATATATGCTCATTTTAAGCTTTCATGCAGAGAGGGAAATCACAACTAAGTCATTTGACCAAAACTGTATTTATTAAACAGTTATTAAGCAGTGGCACAAACATTCATGTCATTTCAAAACAGAACGTGCAAGATTGTCAGAGACATTTTGAAACAAACTATTAGTGCACTTTTGTGCATGATGTCCTCAAGATGACAAATCAAAACAACACTAAATTAAAGTGCACTTTTTGTACAGAACGACACTACAATAGTTTAAAACAAATAAAGTGCACTTCTGTACATGATGTCACACAAGATATTTCAATAACTGTCAAATAAAAATTAGCTGCATAATAGGAACTCAAATTGTGTACGTCCTTCGCTTTGTAGTAGGTTGTTCATACGGTGTTGATCTGGAAATGGTTGCCTCTGCATTTTGTTGGTGTGGCACCGAATGGAGATGTTGACGTGCGGAGTAAGCACTCTTCATTCTCGAGCGGGTGACTTTTCAAATGATGCTACATATTAGCAGTAATGCTACTTTTTGTAGCAACGCTTCTGCCCAACACTTGACAAATTACGGTTGTCTGTTCGACATATTCCCACTTGAAGCCAAACCACCGCCAGACGATGGACCCCCTGCTGTTTTTCTTAGGAATTAATTCTTCCTTCATTTGTTACCAGATTCGCACCTTCTTTCTCTCGTATTACCACTCGCACCACAGCTAACTTTAGCCATGCTGCTACCTCTCTGCTCAGCGAGGGCGTATACGTACTGTATGTGACTTATGTAAGAAGGTGCGCTTGTTTAAGTCTCTGTGAGAAGGAGAGACTAGAAAGAGTGAAATGAGCCTTTAGTGTAATGCCTGCAGCTAAAAGCAACTGCGTGAGAACGTATACTCGAATATCACGATATAGTCATTTTCTATATCGCACAGAGACAAACCCGCGATATATCGAGTATATTGATATATCGCCCAGCCCTAATACAAACCCACACCACGGATGGACGAGATGGCTTAAAATCTATTTTATTGCAATATATATTGGCAGTTTTCTGGAATAGTGATATATATCACAATATATTATTTAGTATATAAATAATGGAACCATTTGAAAACGGGTTATGAAGGCTCCTAATTTGGCTGCTGATGTAATCGGTAAAATTTTGTATAATTTACAGTTGCATTACGTTGTTAAAACTGTTTTAAATCTACTTGGTAATTTACTGTAAATAGCTGGTTCCTTTCTGTTGTAACATGGTTCTATCTAAACTTTTGTTAAAATGAAATGAACACTTATTTTTTGGTTGCTTGTATAAGCTTAGTTTAGCACCATACTGCCATATACAGTACAAAGTTGTGGAAATCATCATATTTGATAGATGACAACTAGTTAGCCTTGCAAATATGGATGCGGATACTATGGGAAATACCAGTTTCTTATGCGCATGTTTGGCTGTTTGATAACAAAGATGCCACATGGAAACCGAGGCAAACTTTTGGCAATTTTTTTTGACAAACTGGAGTGGACGGAAACTAAGGTACTAACCTCTGTACTATTGTTTAGATTACTTAATGTTGCAAAAAGAACATGCCCACATAACCGCCTTAAAAAAGTGCCTGCCATGTTTTTGGAGTCTAGGAAACATTTGCTTGAGACCACTTGTATCTTGTCATTAAAACAACAATGTACCTTTAGGTGGTGGCCAAGAAGTACAGAGGCTTTGACATCCCCAAAGAGATGACCGCTATCTGGAAGTACCTGAACAATGCCTACACACACGAGGAGTTCACCAACACCTGCCCCAGCGACAAGGAGATCGAGATCGCATATGCAGATGTAGCTAAGAGGCTTGTCAAATAAGAAGCCCCCTCCACCTTCCCTGGTACCGCTACACACACACACACTCCCCAGCACATGGACTGAAGTGCTTATACAAAAGAAAGACAAACTGCATATCTTTCCTACTTTCGTAACTCATCACTGGTTACATACACATGTCTATTCACTCAGCAACCTGCTTTCAACGGTAATTGCTTTCATTTTTGGTTTGCTGATTAATCGTTAAGCAGCCAGACCAAATCAGTATCCAAATCTCCCTTTTCTGTAGGTGCAAAGGCCATACCATAACATATGTTTATTTGATTGTTAAATGGTCATAAAAGAGAAGCAGTTTTTTGAACAGTGTTGAATCTGTGTTTTTGACAAAAACTCATCCAAGTGTATGTGATCTAAAAAATCTAATAAAGTAGTCCTTCAGGTAAAGATACCTGGTATTCAAAAGAGGCAAAAACCTTCTGTAGCTCAGTAGAAGTGTAGGAAGCCACTCGCACTCGGCTGCAGGAGAAGCCTCTCGGGAATATTAAGAACCTGAGTTAATCCATATGTAGCTCACAGATGTCCACTATTGCCTTGTATGATTCACCGTATTGCCATAGAAAGAAAACAACTTAGACGACGACACCAAACAGAACTCTTAGCAGCTGAAGTAGCAGTGAAGCTGACAGAAAAAAGGGCACATTAATTCTGGTCTCACTGTGGAAAATGACTAAGACACTAAGGTGCGGTCATGTGCTAGTACAGGTGACACTAAAGATATGGCACGAAAGGAATAAAACTGAATGAAATCAAACCTTCAGTATGTTGATTATTCTTGAAGTAGTGACTGCACAGTATGTCAGTCACAGTAGTTCAAAAAGTGCTTTAGCGGAAGAGCAAGACAAGTCCTTCTTTTCGGCCACGCTTTTTTTTGTTATCAGACAAATTTGATAAAGGAATTGTAAATAATTGTTTTGATTGCTCTGATTTTGATTGTGTAAATTTTATATATTTCATGGTCACGGTTTGAGGACGTGGGTCATTTCTTGCCCTCCTAGATTGTAATTTTCCATGAGCTTTCTCTTTGCCTTACTTGTTCATTTCAATACAACGTCACTTTGTCGTTGGTAACGAACATAATAATATCCAAGTTTTACTCTGTATTGTTTTTATTTTTATTTTTGAAAAACCAAATTGAAATAAACTTGTCACTGGAATTTTGATGTGTTTGTTATTATGTTTCAGAGACTTAGACTTTACGTTTCTGCCAATGACATTGTGCGAGAGGTATTCCTTTTAGAAACATTTTAATTGTTGTGGTTGTAATTGCCTAACCATTGTATTACAGAGAGGACTTTCTAATAATTACTTTATTTATTACAAACCCCGTTTCCATATGAGATGGGAAATTGTGTTAGATACAATGATTTGCAAATCATTTTCAACCCATATTCAGTTGAATATGCTACAAAGACAACATATTTGATCTTCAAACTCATAAACGGTTTTTTTTGTGCAAATAATCATTAACTTTAGAATTTGATGCCAGCAACACGTGACAAAGAAGTTGGGAACGATGGCAATAAATACTGATAAAGTTGATTCAAAGAATGCTCATCAAACACTTATTGGGAACATCCCACAGGTGAACAGGCAAATTGGGAACAGGTTGGTGCCATGATTGGGTATAAAAGTAGATTCCATGAAATGCTCAGTCATTCACAAACAAGGATGGGGCGAGGGTCACCACTTTGTCAACAAATGCGTGAGCAAATTGTTGAACAGTTTAAGAAAAACCTTTGTCAATCAGCTATTGCAAGGAATTTAGGGATTTCACCATCTACGGTCCGTAATATCATCAAAGGGTTCAGAGAATCTGGAGAAATCACTGCACGTAAGCAGCTAAGCCCGTGACCTTCGATCCCTCAGGCTGTACTGCATCAACAAGTGACATCAGTGTGTAAAGGATATCACCACATGGGCTTAGGAACACTTCAGTAACCCACTGTCAGTAACTACAGTTGGTCGCTACATCTGTAAGTGCAAGTCAAAACTCTCCTATGCAAGGCGAAAACCGTTTATCAACAACACCCAGAAACGCCGTCGGCTTCGCTGGGCCTGAGCTCATCTAAGATGGACTGATACAAAGTGGAAAAGTGTTCTGTGGTCTGACGAGTCCACATTTCAAATTGTTTTTGGAAACTGTGGACGTCGTGTCCTCCGGACCAAAGACGAAGAAAACCATCCGGATTGTTATAGGCGCAAAGTTGAAAAGCCAGCATCTGGGATGGTATGGGGGTGTATTAGTGCCCAAGACATGGGTAACTTACACATCTGTGAAGGCGCCATTAATGCTGAAAGGTACATACAGGTTTTGGAGCAACATATGTTGCCATCCAAGCAACGTTACCATGGACGCCCCTGCTTATTTCAGCAAGACAATGCCAAGCCACGTGTTAAATCAACGTGGCTTCATAGTAAAAGAGTGCAGGTACTAGACTGGCCTGCCTGTAGTCCAGACCTGTCTCCCATTGGAAATGTGTGGTGCATTATGAAGCCTAAAATACTGCAACGGTGCTACAACAGTGAACAATTTAAGCTGTACATCAAGCAAGAATGGGAAAGAATTCCACCTGAGAAGCTTAAAAAATGTGTCTCCTCAGTTCCCAAACGTTTACTGAGGGTTGTTAAAAGGAAAGGCCATGTAACACAGTGGTGAACATGCCCTTTCCCAACTACTTTGGCACATGTTTCAGCCATAAAATTATAAGTTAATTATTATTTGCAAAAAAAAATAAAAAAATTATGAGTTTGAACATCAAATATCTTGTCTTTGTAGTACATTCAATTGAATATGGGTTGAAAAGGATTTGCAAATCATTGTATTCCGTTTATATTTACATCTAACACAATTTCCCAACTCATATGGAAACGGGGTTTGTACATGAGTGGGTCAGAAGTAGCAATTTGTATGTCATTTGAATGTGGCATAATCCATAATGAAACACCAGGAGTGATTCTGTGTCTCTGGTTACCTTGATGTGTGTGTCACTTTCATGGGGACTTTTTATGCAAAACCAACTTTTCTGTGTATTTGGTATATGCACAAGTCTCACAAATTTGAAATCAAACCATGCAGGCATGGCGAAAATATTTATAAAACAATCTTGCCTTCCTTCATACTTCTTCCAAATTAGCCGTTTGGAATTTGCCTGATATGTGACGTTTTTCCCATTGGCGACAACAGCGGATATCTCCATATATGGTAAAGTTTTACCCAAAGAGCTTTGCGCGAGTCCGCTATGGTAGTCAATAAGCTCCTTTTTTGCTATACTCTTGTTGTGGGGCAGACTGGCTGGTACATGCACATGCATCCTCTGTTGTTGCCATTTCTTATACAAAGTAGCCTATAGTTTGAACGTAATCTGTTGGTAGACTAGCTATGGAAGCGCTAAAATCTGCAACAAAGATGGCGGGGAAAAGACTCTGTCAAAGTGGAGGCACGTAAATAAGACCACCCACAAAAGGCACATCCTGAAAAGATAGTCAGAAAGCGGCTTAAAGATGGTCTGTAAAACATAATCCATGCAACATTTTGACCAAAGAACCACCATTAGTTGTAGACCACAGATAAGCGTTTTAAATGTAGAAAAAATACATAATTTGACTGATACAGCTGCTGTGTCGTTTGATTGTGAAGCGCTAAACTGTTTATCAGGAATCGCCTTTTTATTTTACTCACAATCGACAGCTTGTGCTAAATGAAGCCAGAGGAGTGGTGTGTCACGTTTGACTTCGGTTTTTGTCGTCATCATCGATGTAAATGGGAGTAAGAAAAGGGGAGAATTCTAAAGTGTGTGATCCTATTGATTTGATAAAATCGAACTGAATACAAATCTTTATTGTCAAAATAAATAAATGTCCTTTTTCTGTTTATTATTTGCTTCATTGACCAGAGTTGCATGTTTCATATTCCTTTCTGCACAGCTCACCCTTGTGCAACTTTAAGATTGACTATACACACTCTTAAGACCCAAAAGGGATTTGATCATAAGTGTCCTAAATCAGCAATAAGTTAATATTTGTGTTGTACTTTCAATGTTTGAAATCTTTGAACAACTTACGATCTATTTATTGATTTGAAAATGTTATTTTAATTTTTTTTTTTTATGGCCTACTGCTTAACTGTTTTTTAATAATTGGAAAATGCAATATATGTTATATTTAAAAAGAAAAAAAAAAGGTTGTTAAGTGCAATATTTGGGGTTGGGTAAAACAACCTTGAATAGGTCAACAGGTCCACATCATTGATTTTGATACAGTGGACAAAACATGATGTTTACAGTGCCTACTGAGCTACACTTAGAGTGAAAGCAGGCAGAACTTGGTTGAGTTTGAGTTCATACAAGTCTTTCATGTACAATATATATCTGCTACGATATACAGTGCATCCAGAAAATATTCACAGCGCTTAACTTTTTCCACATTTTCTTATGTTACAGCCTTATTTCAAAATGGAATAAATTAATTTTAGTTTTCAAAATTCTACAGACAATAGCCCATAATAACAATGTGAAAAGGTTGTAAATACTTAAGTACATGTGATGTATTCTTTTTTTATTTGATCAAATTTGCAAAACGCTCTAAAACGTTTTCACATCGTCGTTATGGGGTATTTTGAGGACACAAAATAATTTATTCCGTTTTGGAATAAGGCGGTAACATAACAAAATGTGTAAAAAAAAGAAAAGCACTGTGAATACTTTGCAGATGCACTGTATATAACTGCCCACAATGATTTGCATTGCCTTTCAGCGGTTTAATAGCAGTTTTAATCTTTATGCTCATCAAATCCTTAAATTTATGCTTGGGGTTTCTGGCACCATCTAGTGGTTAAGGGATACAATTACACCAAAACAATATTTCCTTTTTTTTCAATCGGTAAGAATGAGACTAAAACAGTTTTCATGGAAAAAGGTATAGTAATTACACATTATAGTCTGTTGAAATAGCAGTTATAATGGGAGGAACTGGGGCCAAAGTAGTTCTTATGAGAAGGTGTTTATACTTAATATTTATGTCCTATTGTAGGATAAGATGGGATAGACTTTAGATATCCCACAATGGAGAAATGATGTGGTTTCAATGCAGGTTCAAAAAGTCCACATACAATAAGGTAAAAACACATAAAAACAAAATGGGAACATTAAAAACACAGGACATAAAATTCATTAAAACAGTACAGAGCTGATGCAACCAACTGACACTTCAGCTACACAGAGCTACAAAAGTAAAACACAACAAAAAAACAAGCAATAAATACATTAGTAGATATTGCAAACATACGATTGCACCATGCATAGACGTTAGAGATGTCCGATAATATCGGCCTGTATCGGCTGATAAATGCTTTAACATGTAATATCGGAAATTATCGGTATCGGTTTTTAAAATAATCGGTATCGGTTTATTTTAAAACATTTTATTAAATCAACATAAAAAACAAGATGCACTTACAATTAGTGCACCAACCCAAAAAACCTCCCTCCCCCAGTTACACTCATTCACACAAAAGGGTTGTTTCTTTCTGTTATTAATATTCTGGTTCCTACATTATATATCAATATATATCAATACAGTCTGCGAGGGATACAGTCCGTAAGCGCACATGATTGTGCGTGCTGCTGGTCCACTCATAGTACTAACCTTTAACAGTTAATTTTACTCATTTTCATTAATTAATAGTTTCTATGTAACTTTTTTTATATTGTTTTACTCTTTTTTTTATTCAAAAACATTTTTTTAATTTATTTATCTTATTTTATTTTATTATTATTTTTAAAAAGGACCTTATCTTCACCATACCTGGTTGTCCAAATTAGGCATAATAATGTGTTAATTCCACGACTGTATATATCGGTATCGGTTGATATCGGTATCGGTTGATATCGGTATCGGTAATTAAAGAGTTGGACAATATCGGATATCGGCAAAAAGCCATTATCGGACATCCTTAATAAACGGCAAAACAAAAGGGGTCATTTTATGATTTTCTACATTTAAAACACTTCCTTGTGGTCTACATAACACGTAATTATGGTTCGTTGGTCAAAATTTGGCATAGATGATGTTTTACAGATTGTTTTCAAGCTGCTTTCTGATTGTCTCCTTAGGATGTGCTGCAGGTGGTCTCTTGTGTATGTGGCTCCACTCGGACGGCGTCTTCTTCCCGCCATCTTTGTTGTAATTTTTAGCGCTTCCATAGCAAGTCTACTGACAAATGCGTTTGCGTTACATTGTATTAGAAATGCGGAGGATGCATGTCCATGATGTCCCACAACAATAGGTTGTTCCCATACATGATCCACATACACGCAATATACACAGCATTCATGTTTTTCAAATTCCAAAAATGACTCCCCCATGTCTACCAGGTATGTTTTTGTCTTTCTTGGTTTTCTCACTTTACAGGTTGTACACAACACCTATTTATGCAGCTGGCTCAATATTTACACTAGTAAAGTAGCACGCTGTAGTGTACACACTGATATATCCCAGCCTACAATGTGTGAGAAAAAGCTCCTTTGCATAAGGACTTACTTGTACTGAGTCCATGTGTTGCTATAAACAATGCTATGGCAATATCCTGATAGTCTCCAATAAAACATTTTTTTCTTTTGGTTTGCTGCAGTGGACAGAGCAAAACACCAAAACAAAATGCCTTTTTGTTTTTTAAAGGGGGACTGCATGTTTTTGTTGTTGCAATTTTGCTCATCACCTACAATCCTTATTTGAGACTTTCCTTTTCCTGAGCATTCTAAATAGTGGAAAACTGCTACGAGTACAAGGCGGCTAATAATGTACAGTGCATAAGTAAAGTATTCACAACGCTTCACTTTTTCCACATTTTCTTATGTTACAGCCTTATTCCAAAATGGAGTACATTACTTTTTGTGCTCAAAATTCTACAGACAATACTCAATTATGACTATGGGATTTCTTTATTTTTTATTTTTGCAAATGTATTAAAAATAAAGAGCTAAAAAAATCACACAAACAAGTATTCACAGCCTTTGCGCAATACTTTGTTGACACCTTTGGCAGCAATTACAGCCTCAAGTATTTTTGAATACGATGCCACAAGTTTGGCACACCTATCTTTGGGCAGTTTCGCCCATTCTTATGTGCAGCAACTCTTAAGCTCCATCAGGGTGGATGGGAAGCGTTGGTTTTCATCCAGGATGTCTCTGTACATTGCTGCATTCATCTTTTCCTCTATCCTAACTAGTCCCCTAGGTCCTGTTGCTGAAAACCATCCCCACAGCATGATGCTTCCACCACCATGCTTCACAGTAGGGATGGTGTTGGCCTGGCGATGAGCGGTGCCTGGTTTCCTCCAAAGAGTTCAAGTTTTGTCTCATCAGACCAGAGAATTTTGTTTCTCATTGTCTGAGAGTCTTTCAGGTGCATTTTGGCGAAAAAAAATGGCTTCCGTTTGACCATTAGTTCATACAAGCCTGGTTGGTGGATTGGTGCAGAGATGGTTGTCCTTCTGGAAGGTTCTCTTCTCTCCGCAGAGGAATGCTGTAGCTCTTACAGAGTGACCATCGGGTTCTTGGTCACCTCCCTGACTGGACTAAGATGAATGCAGACATGTACAGAGACATCCTGAATGAAAAAACAACACTTCCCATCCAACCTGATGGATTTTGAGAGGTGCTGCAAAGAGGAATGGGATAAACTGCCCAAAGATAGGTGTGCCAAATAAGTGGCATCATATTCAAAAAGACTTGAGGCTGTAATTGCTGCCAAAGGTGCATCAACAAAGTATTGAGGAAAAGTTGTGAATACCAATGTTCATTAGATTTGTATTTTTTTAAATGAATTTAAAAAAAAAAAAAAAACACTTTTCAAATTATCTACACTACCGTTCAAAAGTTTGGGGTCATCCAAACAATTTTGTGGAATAGCCTTCATTTCTAAGAAAAAGAATAGACTGTCGAGTTTCAGATGAAAGTTCTCTTTTTCTGGCCATTTTGAGCGTTTAATTTACCCCACAAATGTGATGCTCCAGAAACTCAATCTGCTCAAAGGAAGGTCAGTTTTGTAGCTTCTGTAACGAGCTAAACTGTTTTCAGATGTGTGAACATGATTGCACAAGGGTTTTCTAATCATCAATTAGCCTTCTGAGCCAATGAGCAAACACATTGTACCATTAGAACACTGGAGTGATAGTTGCTGGAAATGGGCCTCTATACACCTATGTAGATATTGCACCAAAAACCAGACATTTGCAGCTAGAATAGTCATTTACCACATTGGCAATGTATAGAGTGTATTTCTTTAAAGTTAAGACTAGTTTAAAGTTATCTTCATTGAAAAGGACAGTGCTTTTCCTTCAAAAATAAGGACATTTCAATGTGACCCCAAACTTTTGAACGGTAGTGTATATGGGGTATTGTGTGTAGAATTTAGAGGACAAAAATGAATTAATTCCATCTTGAAATAAGGCTGTAACATAACAAATTGTGGAAAATGTGAAGCGCTATGAATACTTTCCGGGGACTCTGTATGTTCGCCTAGCTTCATGTATTGCTTCCTGTTGGTTAGTTAGTTTCTTACCCAGTTCAAGACCAGCCCTCTGATGCCATACTGTTCTAATTTGTTAATTAAGATATTATGTTTAATTGTATCAAATGCTTTTGTTAGACCCTAAAACACTGCAGCTGCATACTGTTTAAGATCTATTGCCTTGGTAATCTTTTCCGTTATTTTCATTGATATCATCGATATTGAGATGTTGGCTCTGTATCAGTATTGGTTCTGCGCCAGTCTTCCACTTTTATTTAATAATTTGTCCAATCTGTTTGAATATTTTCAATATTTTTTCAATGATTGTAGAACATTTTGGAAGTAAGGCCACAGGTCTATAGTTTGTTGAGTACCAGTATCGATTCCAAGGTATCTAGACATGGTACTGTATCTATCATGATGCCGCCTGTCTTCTTTTTGTTGCAGTGCCTGGTTTCTAGGTAACAGGGCGAACACACCCGTACGCACACCTGATAGTCATTTCTTCCTGAATACTTAAGATCTCCAGTCCCTTCACTTGGCACCAGTAGATCCCTGATGGTTCACCCTTCATTTCCTCTGCTTTGGCTCCAGTCATGCTTCTCGTTCCCTGTGACTCATTGCCGTGTAGGGAAACTGTTACTTCTCCACACCTCAAGTGTGCATCCTTAGTTATTTTTCCTCACTCCCTTTGAGTGCGCTTTTTGTTATTATTCTTCCATCCATACATTTTCCACCGCTTTATTCATTTTTTTCTCTTCGTTAGGGTCTTACTCCAGCTAAGCCGATCGGGACAGTATCGATTCAAATGTAAGAGGTATCCTAGCTTGTGGAAAGATGTGTGGCGCACAATATTATGCTCAGTGCGTCCCCTATTTGGCCCTTCAGAAACGTTGGCTTTCAGTCAAAAGTTATACTGGCATCAGCTTCCACAACCCTTCATCTGTAACTGGTTAAAATGGTGCTAAGGCCATGTTGATCTTCCAGCAAGGTGTGTTTTTCTTGCCAAATGCCTTAAAATCATACAAGCTGTCATTGGCCCATCAATCTTAATGCCTTTTTTGGCTGCCACAGAGGGGTTTTGTCTGGTGGGCATGTATAAGTCATAAATAAGCCTTTGATAGCTCTGCACGACCCATCAAGATGCTTACAGTAATTCACAGTGGCACGTGGGTGGAAGGCATGAAAGTCGAGTATATTCCTATATATTTGGGCTATTTAAATGCGTTTCAAATGCAGTTAATGTCAGCATCCCGTGTCGAGACTGGTATACACAGCTTGTGTGCTTTTTTTTATAGGTATAGTTCATACGAACAAAAAATAAAGACATTTTGTTTTATTCAGTTTAATTATTTGGAACACAAAATGTCCTGTAAAACATAATTTAAAAACATCAAAAGTGCCTTCTTTTGGAATATATATAGTGTAATAAAGAAATGTGTCATCTTCATTTGCATAATCTGCAATGACGCATGTGAATGTAATTTAAAAAAAAACATGAAAAACAAAATCAATATATTCATACCAACCAGGGCTGAGTACCTTTCCCGGTATCTGGGAATCGATACTTGTACTCGACGGTGTATGTTCAAATGTGTTAATAAATGTTAACTGTTTAAGGAAAAACTAAATGTTTTATTTTATTTTATATTATATTATTTATAGTAAGGTGTGCTGCCCAGTTGTTGTATTGTTTTCTTACACTTCTGTGTCTTATTTTCAATTACTCTACTGTACTATATACTAGACTTTGCATGCAGTTGCATTTACAAGACATTAGATGGCAATAGTGTAAAGACCATGGTGTGTTGGCTTAGCCAGGAAGTAGTCTTTGCCATTAAGTTGAATATACTGGTCTTGTCTTGTTGAGCTATACAAAGCGTTTGTATACGCTTATAAGTATTGTATTTATGACACACCGGCGGCAACTTTAAAACGATCATTGTTAAAAAAAAAAATCAAAACTTATGATTAACGGATAGGTCTGAAGTTGATCTAGAGCAGTGATTCTCAAAAGTACCACCTCAAAAAACAATTGGCTCTCTAAGTGCCACCATAGTGACCAAAATTAAAATACAGTAGTGTAGTAGGCCTAAGTTTTCATTAAAAACAAGGCGTATGTTTTATTTAACAAGCAAATTTAATAGTTTTGACCACTGTAACGTTACACACAGTTTGAACAGTAACACTGTGTTTAAATATAGGAAAATAACACGCTGTACATATTAGGGCTATGAATCTTTGGGTGTCCCACGATTCGATTCAATATCGATTCTTGGGTCACGATTCAATTCAAAATCGATTTTTTTTCAATTCAACAAGATTCTCGATTCAAAAACGATTTTTTCCCGATTGAAAAGGATTCTCTATTTATTCAATACATAGGATTTCAGCAGGATCTACCCCAGTCTGCTGACATGCAAGTAGAGTAGTAGATTTTTGTAAAAAACTTTTATAATTGTAAAGGACAATGTTTTATCAACTGATTGCAATAATGTAAATTTGTTTTAACTATTAAATGAACCAAAAATATGACTTATTTTATCATTTTTGTTCCACTACTTTTGGTTTGTTCTGTGTCGTGTTTGTGTCTCCTCTCAATTGCTCTGTTTATTGCAGTTCTGTGTGTTGCTGGGTCGAGTTTGGTTTTGGAATTGGATTGCATTGTTATGGAATTGCTGTGTATTGTTTTGTTGGATTGATTAATTTAAAAAAAAAAAAAAAAATTTTTTATTTTTTTTATTTTTATAATGTCCTGCCCAGCTTCTCGGGCAAATCATATAGCAGATGTAGATGCCCATATCGGCTGTTCAGATTTACTTTACAAAAGAGAAGTGTAGTATACTTCTCTTGTTGCCTTACTTGTATTTTGACTTTATTAAATGTATTTATATTTTCATTTGGTGCAGCCGGGCCGGAGCAGGAGGGGATAGAAAGAGAGAAAAAGGAAGACAGAGGGGGGAATTGTGGGGACAAGAGGGGGATTAGACAGAGAGACAAAAACAACAGCAAACACAAAATTTTTTTTTTTAAATAATCTATTTTTTAAAAATGAGAATCGATTGTGATCCTGCTTATTTCAGCAAGACAATGCCAAGCCACGTGTTACATCAACGTGGCTTCATAGTAAAAGAGTGCGGATACTAGACTGGCCTGCCTGTAGTCCAGACCTGTCTCCCATTGAAAATGTGTGGCGCATTATGAAGCCTAAAATACCACAACGGAGACCCTCGGACTGTTGAACAACTTAAGCTGAACATCAAGCAAGAATGGGAAAGAATTCCACCTGAGAAGCTTAAAAAATGTGTCTCCTCAGTTCCCAAATGTTTACTGAGTGTTGTTAAAAGGAAAGGCCATGTAACACAGTGGTGAACATGCCCTTTCCCAACTACTTTGGCACGTGTTGCAGACATGAAATTCTAAGTTAATTATTTGCAAAAAAAAAAATGTTTATGAGTTTGAACATCAAATATCTTGTCTTTCTAGTGCATTCAATTGAATATGGGTTGAAAAGGATTTGCAAATCATTGTATTCCGTTTATATTTACAGCTAACACAATTTCCCAACTCATATGGAAACGGGGTTTGTACATACAATATTTAATTAAGTGATTATTTGGCATACCACCAAATGGAGCCCGCACTCCACTAATGGTATGCGTACCACAGTTGGAGAATCACTGATCTTGAGATTTAAAAGATGAAAGTACAAATAATATATGTTGATATATCACATTGATATAATTAGCAATTAAAGGAGAACAAACCAATCAGAGCGTGCTCTTCAGTATCGTGGCCACTGTTTGGCTCAGCCTTAGACGGCATTACTCTATTGGATTAAAAGAGTGCGAAAGTAACTAAAGTGTGCTATTTCATGTGTAGCGAGAGCTACACAATGTTATGTCAGACCCACTCGACATCCGTTGCTTTCGGTCTCCCCTAGAGGGGGGGAGGTTACCCACATATGCGGTCCTCTCCAAGGTTTCTCATAGTCATTCACCGACGTCCCACTGGGGTGAGTTTTTCCTTGCCCGTATGTGGGCTCTGTACCGAGGATGTCGTTGTGGCTTGTACAGCCCTTTGAGACACTTGTGATTTAGGGCTATATAAATAAACATTGATTGATTGATTGATCATAATGTTAAAACATTTCTTTAGAAGAATGCAAACAGTTGTGTTATGCTCTGGTTGTGAAAATATTAGATTTGTAATTTTGGATTCCTACTTTGCGGAAATTCATAAATTGTTTAATTGTCCGTGATAAATGAGGGATTTCTGTGCTAAATATATTTTAGCCTTTTTACAAAACAAACATCAAAGTCGCCCCCATGTCCTTTGATTTTCAGTATGCGGCCCCAGTCTGGACACCCCAGTGTTAAACCAAAGCTATTGCGCAAAATGTCTCCAGAGTTACAAGCTCAAATCATGTTAAACCTCATTAATTTGTGCAAACAGTATTTTCAGCAGTGCTGCGGTAAGGTTTGACCTTTGACCCTTACAATTGCAGTTCCATGGCAGCGTTGGTGGAGCATCAGCTACCACATTAACTCCCAAACCGCCAAGTAAAAGCCCAGCTTATCTGCCCTCCTCCAATGCCTACAGTCAACCAGTCAGGGTGGGTTTTGTGGGCTCACATTGTTTATTTTAGCCCTCATTAAAATGCGGTGGGGTGGCTTTTTTTCTCTCTCCAGGGCTCGGCGGCTACTGTGGTGGGGAGATAGGGGCTGCGGTCGACCCCCCCATAGGTTGCTTCGCCCCCAATTCCTGACTGGCCACTCACCCCATGTGGGTCCTGCAGTTATACCCTGTGGCAGAGCTGCGGTTGACTGTTGCAGTTGGCTGGTAAAAGACAAAATTGCAGTTCATTACTTGGGCCACAAGAGGGTGCTCACGTGAAGCTTCTGCAGGGTTTGCCTCTATTTCCTGTCTACTGTCAGCACTTTTTTTTTTTCACAGGAAGCATGGGAGAGATGTTTGTGTGCACAGGAAGGGATAAAAAGACATGTGGGTGGTAAAGCTTGAAACACACACACTTGTATTTAATACCTTCTTGAGACCTCCGAAAAATGCCGAGCTCTAGTATTATAATAAAAGTCGTAATTTTACTCAAGGCAAGTCAAAATTTTACAAAAAAAACTGAACATTTGTGCAGTATTATGATAAAAGTTGGATTTTTACTCAATAACAGTCGCAATTTCACAAGAAAAGCTTAACATTTTGGCCATTTTATGAAAAAGTCGTAAATTTTCTCGACAAAAGTCACAATTTTAAAGGAAAACTTAAACATTTTGGCAACATTATAATAATGATCGGAATTTCACTTGGCAAAAATAATGACAAAAGTCTATTAATGGCCACTACAGTCTTATTACCGTAGTTTTCATCCTATGGTCACATATGGGACGTGGGTTGTCTTACGTCAGCACCGGAAGTCGTAAAATCAGGGGGTTTTCGGGGATAAATAGGGAAGTCCTTCTTTAGCTGCCGTCGTGTTTTATCATATATTGCTGCCTTTGCACCTGTCGATGTTTACTTTTGTATGCACATTAAATCAAACAAAAATCCTGACTTTGGAGCAATGTTCATGGACTCTAGTATTTGGCTCTCTATTAGATGCAATGGTTTTCCGTATTGGGACCATCGTTTTGGTCCTAACTTGTTCACCGGTCCTCACATATAAGGTACTTTTCCCTGTTGATGTCTCAAGAAGGGTAGAAATACAGGAACACACAAAAACACACACACTCGCTCTCACACACACACACACACACACATACATTCTCGTATTTTTTACATTCTTGAGACCTCAGAAAAATGCCTACCTCTAGTATTAGAATCCATTCATCCATTTTCTACCGCTTGTCCCTTTTTGGGTTGCGATAAAAGTCGTAATTTTATTCAACGCAAGTCAAAATTTTACAAGAAAAACTGAACATTTGTGCAATATTATGATAAAAGTTGGAATTTTACTCAATAACAATCGCAATTTTACAAGAAAAGCTTAACATTTTGGCAATTTTATGAAAAGAGTCGTAATTTTATTTGACAAAAGTCAACATTTTATAAGAAAACTTAAACATTTTGGCAATATTATAATAATGATCGGAATTTCAGTTGGCAAAAATAATGACAAAAGTCATAATTTTACTGCAGACGCTAACTATTGATGGCCACTATAGTCTTACTACCGTAGTGCTCATTCTATCGTCACATATGGGACGCAGGTTCATATGTGAACATATATTGAATCATATATTGCTGCTTTTGCACCTGTCAATGTTTACTTTTGTATGCACATTAAATCAAACAAAAATCCTGACTTTGGAGCAATGTTCATGGACTATAGTATTTGACTCTCTATTAGATGCAATGGTTTTCCGTATTGGGACCATGATTTCGGTCCTAACTTGTTCACCGGTCCTCACGTATAAGGTACTTTTCCTTGTTGATGTCTCCAAGAAGGGTAGAAATACAAGAACACACACACACACACACACACACACACACACACACACACACACACACACACACACACACACACACACACACACACACACACACACACACACACACACACACACACACACACACACACACACACACACACACACACACACACACGGGCATTGCTTAAGTCTTGTGTAAACTGTACGCTTGTGAGATATCTCATGACATCAGGTACGTCGGGAGGACGTTGCCAGGTTTGTTTAGTCTCTTCTAGAGCAGTGGTTCTCAAACTTTTTTTTACCAAGTCCCACCTCAGAAAACACTTGGTTCTCCAAGTACCACCATAATGACCAACATTAAAATACAGTAGCGCAGTAGGCCTAAATATTCATTAAAAACAAGGCAGCGGTTTTATTTAACAAGTACACACAATTTGAACAGTGACACAGTTTGAATATTTGATTAAATTAATCTTTGGCGTACCACTAGATGGAGCCCAAGTTTGACAGTCACTGTTCTACAGGCTACAACAGCAGCCTGTTGTATTTGGTCTGCCCAGGATGACTTAAAAGACTTTGCAGCATCAGCAGCCACGCCCACGCCGACTTACAGTTGCCTTACCTGGCAGCTTGTGTTACTGCAATGTGCATACTTGCCAACCTTGAGACCTCCGATACCGGGAGGTGGGGGGTGGGGGTGGGGGGCGTGGTTGGGGGCGGGGGCCGTGGTTGGGGGCGTGGTTAATAGGGGAGTATATTTACAGCTAGAATTCACCAACTCAAGTATTTCATATATATATATGTGTGCGTATGAAATACTTGACTTTCAGTGAATTCTAGCTATATATATATATATATATATATATATATATATATATATATATATATATATATATATATATATATATATATATATATATATATATATATATATATATATATATATATTTATTTTATTATACATATAAATAAAATAAATACTTGAATTTCAGTGTTCCGGAGGCTATCCAGTAGATGGCAGTATTGTCCTGTTTAACTTCTCCGTTCATGACTGAGTATATCATTTCGGCCACTGTGTTCAATGGAGAAGTCTGTTCTACAAAATGTACAGGCAACATACACCTTCCCCTTCAAACTGTCCTGGATGAACTGAAATTCTTGTTTCCATTCGTTTTGGAACTTGCAAGCGTATTTCTTCATCTTGCTCGTCGACGGCATCACCATGTCTGTAACTTCCTCGTTCTTCTGCTTCGTCTCCTTGTTGTGTGCGCAGTTGTGCACTCTACTCTCTAAAAGCCGTAGATGTTATGATGTCATTGGGCAGGCAAGCTGTTTATATTGTGGGAAAGCGAACGTGAGAACAGGCTGTCCCCACTCAGGTCCGCATTGAGCTGGAGGGGGCATGGCCTCCAGCTCCGGCTGAATACCAGGAGTTTGTCGGGAGAAAATTTCTGCCGGGAGGTTATCGGGAGAGGCGCTGAATACCAGAGGTGTGGACTCGAGTCACATGACTTGGACTCGAGTCAGACTCGAGTCATGAATTTGATGACTTTAGACTCGACTTGACAAAATGTAAAGAGACTTGCAACTCGACTTAGACTTTAACATCAATGACTTGTGACTTCACTTGGACTTGAGCCTTTTGACTTGACATGACTTGCTACTTTCACCAAAACCTAAAGCTTAAAAAGTTATTTGGGAGTGCTCCGTAGCTTTCATTTTGTACGTGTCTGTCTATCAGCGTGTGTGCTGCGTGTCAACGTGTGTGCTCTCAGTACAACAGCCAATCAAATTAGATTTACATTGTTTTCATCACACAGCATTGATCCAATCAAATTGCAGGACAACCAATGAACAAGAGTTGTCAAACAACGCGCCAGTGAGAAAGATTTATACCAAAGTTGGTTTCGTTCGGGTATAAAAACTACGACTTGGTCAAAGAATTGCCGTATGCAAATCACGCAGTTCGAATATTACAGACGGAGACGCAACAACTTCCAACTTCGTTCGACATTTGAAGTTGCACAAAGAAGGGTAAGTGTTGAATGTAAGATAACGTTTATTGGCTAAGTAACATGACTTTTATTTGCTGTGTAGTTAAATCAGTGAGGCTGTAAACTCACTGCTAACGTCATAACCATAGACATCTTATAAGTAGACACAGCATCGAGCGCTACTGCCTACTGGCGCAGACGAGACGCGGGGCCGCCATCTTGGAGTGGTGATCCGCTCCACTCAGTGCAATTCATTTGGCAGGAGCAATGAACTGTCAACGCATTTAATTCATTTTACCTCACTGAATACCACTCATTTTCACGCGCTTTTTTGTCATACGTGTAGCTATGATAACGGACACATGTTTTATTATTCATAGTTTGCTTAACAGTAATAGAATATTCTTATACGCTATAAATGACCAGACGTCCGAGATTAAAACTGGGAATATAATCCCAGAGAAGGGGGGAAAAAACGGTCAGATATTTTTAAATTGAAGAAACAATATGATTACGTTATATATACATGCTACATAAACAATGTATGAATACATTAGATATCTATATATCTTATAGACCGTATCTCTGTTGCTGCAGCAGCAGAGAGTTTATTCTGTCGTGACATTTTGTATTGATATTTTGTATTACATTCTTCCCTTAAATGATCATGTTTACAGTGATTGTTATATATGTATTTTTTATGTATGTCGCTTTGGATAAAAGCGTCTGCCAAATACTTAAACATATATAAACACCTGAAAGTCTTTATATCAGCTAAAACCACCAATCTGTTTCACTGGATTCAGAATAAAACCAAATTCTGTTTTACCCAACAATGTTAGTATTTGAATATTGTTACTTGAAGACTTATTCCTGGTTACAATTATACTGTTAAGAAAGTATTGTCTTATATTTTGCCTAAAATGAGAATGCATTATAATCAATAGCGGCTGGTGAATTTTGTTTTAGGTGGGGCTGAAAGTTTGTAAACCAAACCCCTTTAGGGGCGTCATCCTCCCCCAGAAGATTTATTTGTGATTTTCACATACAAATATTGAAGATCTTTGCTCCTTCTCAACTCTGTGGTAATGTTATTTTCATAAAATACAACCAATAGTACATTAATGTTAAATCTTACTTGTGAAAAGTAATCCCCCAATTCCTATTTTCAACAGTCCGCTCGTTTGAGCAGGAAAACGCTGAACACCAGCCTGGCATCTTTGTTTTCTACCTGTCAACTGTCAGTTTAGGCTGCTCGCCGGCTCCTCATCACCACTTCAAGATGCAAATTGCTCGCGTCACAGCAACCAATATTGCGTCTACTTATAAGATGTTTATGGTTATAACGTCATTTCAAACACGGCAATATGTTGCGTCCACTGCAGTTTGCTACCTAATTCATACTTTTTGTCAAGTGATTTTTTAAGCAGGGTTGCATGAGGTACCTAGACTTAACGTTACGTTAGTCAATGTATCACACACAGTAACGTAACGTTAGACGGCGGTCAGCAGCACCGCATATTTTAGCCACCTACAAAAAGACAAACATAGTCAAATAAAGGTCAGTTAAAATATATACTATATTAAGAATATGTGTACATATTGCATAGGGCCCTGACATCTAAAAAGTACAACTCTGTTCATTGTTATGTTCATGTATTTGTTATGTTTTTCAAGTGTACGCACACATCAGCACACATACAGTATGAGATGAGATCAATGAGATAAGGTAAGAACAGAATAGAAACTGCTGTGGAACTAGTTACAATGCAATATGCCATGGAAATACAATGTTAACACTTTTGTACAAATAAGTACAGTTGCACTTGTTTTTGCAAATGTGTTTATTCTGTAAAGGAATGAGTTAAATGTTTAAAATTGTTTAAACTATTAAAATGACTGGTTAATAGTGCTATTATGAATTGCAATGTCAGTACTATTTTCTTTCCTGCTATTTCAAATGCACTTGTTTTAATAAATAAATACAGCGGTTTAAAAGCATACACAATCTGTGTAAAAATATTAGTCTGTGGTCAAAAGGACTTGAAAGGACTCGAAACTCAAAATGCAGGACTTGTGACTTGACTTGAGACTTTCCAGTCTTGACTTTGGACTTGACTCGGGACTTGCCTGTCTTGTCTCGGGACTTGACTCGAGACTTGAGGGCAAAGACTTGAGACTTACTTGTGACTTGCAAAGCAATGACTTGGTCCCACCTCTGCTGAATACCGGGAGTCTCCCAGTAAAACCGGGAGGGTTGGCAAGTATGGCAATGTGTCAAGTCTATGCTATCTAGTGCGTGCAGAATTACTGCTGCAATTATCCAAAAAAAAAAAAGGAATCGGAAAGTGCGTTTAGAAGGAAAAGGTTTGTGCAAAAGTAAACAAGCAGGTTCCTATTTAAAGCTTCATACACAGAAAGGCTTTGAAGTTGTGCATCTGCCATCCATCCTGAAGCCTTTATTTTCTTGCCAGCCCCGCGCAGCAAAATGGCTCCTCCCAGTAGAACGAGATTACAACAGATCACTCTCACATATCCCCGACCGAGAGTCTGTATTTTGGTTTAAGTTTACCTGAAAGCACCTTCAGCACAAATCAGTGTGACAACCCTCAAGCAATAGGCAATTAACTGAAGTTCATGGGTGCTTGTGATCTTTGTTCTCCTCCTCTCTGTTTTCGTCTCCCTAACCAAAGGGTCTACTTTACTCGCCAGCAGCCATGGAGGATGCTGTGACGTTTAGATTTAGATTTAGTGCAGGTGTATTGATCGCCCTGAGCTGCCCCCTTCAAAGCCTACGTTCGTGGTAAGCCCTGCAGTCTAATGGCTTTTAGACTTCCATTAGGTGTTTGCAGGCCGTGTGGTTTAAGTAAGTAACAAAAGGCTTCGTCTGAATGCTTTAAGCAATAATAAGATAGCCGCTGTTACTTCTCCAGGTCTTACAAGCTAAGTTACTTGCAGTCATCAAGTGGTTTGGCCGACCAAAGCGTGGCTTCCCAAATTTAATATGACTTCATACTGACATTTTTCAAGCACACGAGAGCATTGTTTTTCAACAACTAGTGTGTTGTGAGATACAGTCTGGTAATTTCACCTATTTGGGGTAAAAAATTATAGTCTGCAAATAATATGCCGTTTTTGAGTGTTGGTGCTGTCTGGAGCTCGGCAGAGTAACAATGTTATACCCTTCCATATCAGTAGGTGGCAGCAGGTAGCTAATTGCTATGTAGATGTTGGAACATGGTTTGTCGTGAATCCAATATGCAGATGACAGTGGGAGGCAGCATTCAGGTGAAAAGGTATCTAATGCTAAAACCAAAAATAAACAAAATGGGAGTGCCCCTAAGAAAAGGCATTGAAGCTTAGGGAACAAAACTAAAACTGAACTGGCTGCAAAGTCAACTAAAACAGAATGCTGGACGACAGCAAAGACTTACAGCGTGTTGAGCAAAGACGGCGTCCACAAAATACATCCGAACATTGGCGTTGTTAGGCCTATTTTAGGGGGGCTCAAGCCCCCCTAAAATGTTCTTAAGCCCCCCTAATAATTTGATGTAAAAAAAACAACAACAAAAAAACAACTTTTTTTTTTTTTTTTTACAAATACATGCCAACATATTCATTATAGTGTGGCCCGAATATGAGTTTAAATAAATAATCATATAACCTGTCATTATTCACTCAGTTTCCCCTCACTTCATAGTGTAAGGTAGAGAGCCCCTTTAGTGCGTCGGTATCCAATCCATTCCACTCGGCGTGGCGAAGTTGTTAGAGTGGCCGTTCCAGCAATCGGAGGGTTGCTGGTTACTGGGGTTCAATCCCCACCTCCTACCATCCTAGTCACGTCCGTTGTGTCCTTGGGCAAGACACTTCACCCTTGCTCCTCATGGCTGCTGGTTAGCGCCTTGCATGGCAGCTCCCGCCATCAGTGTGTGAATGTGTGTGTGAATGGGTGAATGTGGAAATACTGTCAAAGCGCTTTGAGTACCTTGAAGGTAGAAAAGCGCTATACAAGTATAACCCATTTATCATTTATTTATTTATCATATAGAAAATGCCCACATCACTCAAAATCCAGTCCGCATTTTCTATGCGACCTTGCTTGCGGTCCTGCAGGTTTACGAAGCACATTAGCACACAGCACTGCAGAACAAGAACCTTGTGTCTGCAATTGTAAATAATTTAGTTTTTAAGTTTTGTGTTTCTTGTAGAATCTATATAAAGTAATATACATTAGCCTATTGTTAAAATAATGAAAAAAACATCATTAAATATATTTGTTTTATTGTATTGTTACATTAATAGCTGTTGTATTATTATTGGATGGCTTGTTAAACATTTCATAGGATTTTCAGAGGGTGGAAAAACCAAGACATTTAATATAAAATGTAAAATGAATAAATACATAAAAAGAAAAAGAAAAAAAATGGTTAAAAGCTATCGTCCCTGGGAGCATTTAATTTCATCCCGTGAATTTTTTAACCATCCCCGGGACGACGGGACTACGTTAATCTCAAGCCCTGGAAGTTACATTTTATTGTTTGCATTATTTGTTTCAGCATTGCACTTTGAAGATGGTCCCTCAGCTCTTTGACAGCTTTGGCTCTTTTTCAGATCAGCAGACGGACTCTAAGTCTTTCTTATTTACAGTATATATAAAAGTTTGTCATTTCTATTCAGACTTCCATATATATTTAATTTCCTTAACGGCTTGCCATAATATATATATATATAAATATATTATATACAAGCCAAATTATCCCGATCCAGGTATTACTTTAATTCAAGTAATTAAGTAATATTTCCAGGGCTTGAATTTACAACCATTTTAGTCACATATGTGCCCAAAATGTAATCTGTGCAACGTCAAAATATTTGGGAACAAACAATTATTGTGTTGTGAGCTAAAGTGGTGGCATTAGCCTCTATGTTGTGAATGAATAACATAGAGGCTATTGCCACGACTTTCATTGTGTTTCAGTGTATCTTGAAGGATCATGCAAGTAATTGTTTCTTGTTGATGCTGTAAACAAAATGTCACTGTGCAAACCCATGTTTGTTGTTGTACTTAACACAGATTGAAAAAAAACAGACTGAAATAATAATAATAACAATGATTAATTTCTAAGTCTTTGTTAGCCGTCTGTGAAGTTTTGTGCTCGTGCACTACGGTCGCTCGCATCCTGTGCATCTCCTGGGGGCTAAGACCCCCCTGTCCTTAAAAGCTAGTGACGCCCCTGCATCCGAACATGACATGACAATCAACAATGTCCCCACAAAGAAGGATAGCAACAACTTAAATATTCTTGATTGCCAAAACAAATCAGGTGCGGGGAATAGCACTCAAGGAAAACATGAAACAGCTACAGGAAAATACAAACAAAACAGGAAAAGTTACCAAAATAGGAGCGCAAGACAAGAACTAAAACACTACACACAGGAAAACACCAAAAAACTCAAAATAAGTAACAGCGTGATGTGACAGGTAGTGACAGTACACCTACTTCGAGACAAGAGCTATAGTGATGCATGGCTGGTTATGGTTTGAAGTCATACCCAACAATTGCGACAACGACTTACTACTGTCAATATCGGCTGCTGGGTTTAATTTTTTAATGATTTCTGCTGGTGGTGTGCCTCTGGATTTTTTCAATGAAAACAATGTGTCTTGGCTCAAAAAAGGTTGAAAAACACTGCACTGGAGACCTGATTCACTAAAGGTTTGAGTGTATTAAAACGTGCAAACCTGATAGCACATGCAAAGCTGAGCTACTGTGCTAAGTGCATTGTGTCTGTTAAGTGAGCAGAATAAGGTGTGCAATCCATTTTGTCTTAATGCTAAAAAAAAATGCTGATCATCAAAACGCCCACAATACTATGAGGAGAAAATGCAAACATAATTAGTTAGCACGCACAATGTGATTTATCAACACTCGTCACCGATTTGTGAGCACTGTTTTGCATTTAAGTTTCGCACGTGGAGGACGTGCAAACTGGAAGTTCCACACATGGCTGCAGGATCTGTGCTCACTTTGCACAGACAGACGATACCATACCATACCAACTTTATTTATAAAGTGGACAGACGAAAATCCTCCGTCCAACGTGTGTGTTAACATTTTGGATGGTCAGAAATAAAAAATATTGCACATATTTTCTATTCAGCAACATCATTCTATAATTCTATAGCTGCTAGAGCAGTGTTTTTCAACCTTTTCTGAGCCAGGGCACATTTTTTTCATTGAAAAAATCCCGAGGCACACTGCGAGCAGAAAACATAAAAAAATGAAACTCAGCAGCCGATATTGACAATAAAAAGTCGTTCTCGCAATTGTTGGATATGAATTCAAACCATAACCAGCCATGCATCACCATAGCATTTCTCAAAGTAGGTGTACTGTCATGACCTGTCACTTCACGCCATGACTTATTTTTAGTTTTTTGGTGTTTTCCTGTGTGTAGTGTTTTAGTTCTTGTCTTGCGCTCCTATTTTGGTGTTGATTGTCATGTACGGATGTACTTTGTGGACGCCGTCTGCTCCACACGCTGTAAGTCTTTGCTGTCGTCCAGCATTCTGTTTTTGTTTACTTTGCAACCAGTTCAGTTTTAGTTTCGTTTTGCATAGCCATCCTTTAAGCTTCAATGCCTTTACTTAGCGGCACTCGCCTTTTGTTTATTTTTGGTTTAAGCATTAGATACCTTCTTACCTGCACACTGCCTCCCGCATATTGTGATCACAACAAACCATGTTCCCAACATCTTCAAAGCAATTAGCTACCTGCTGTCATCTACTGATATGCCGAGCTCTAGACAGCACAGACACTCAACAACGGCACATTATTTGCAGATTATAATTACTGGTTTGCATAAAATATTTTTAACCCAATTAGGTGAAATTACATAATGTCCCATGGCACACCAAACAATATCTCACAGTACACTAGTGGCCGCGGCACAGTGGTTGAAAAACTAAATGCCACAAGTAGGAGCATGAAAACATGAATGTGCAGTAAATGAGAGTGTCTCCCTAGTGATGCCCCGTATCCTACACGCAAAATCCTTATTCAAATAAGGCAGTCTGCACAAATTTACTATTACACACGCAGTCTTAGTAAATCACACGCGACACACCCACTGATAGTACATGCTATTTTATAGATTGCACACACTGTTTTGCACATCATATTTAGATATTAGTAAATCAGGCCCCAGGTATGATAGTGATATCGGCCTGATATCAGCAGGAAAAAAAAGAAGTATGGGATGATATCGGCTTGTATGTGAAATCTCATATACAAGCAAACTGTTTAGCTGTTAATGACGGCTTTTGTTCAGCTTTTCTGTATTCAAATTTCCTTTAATAATAATAATGGATTAGATTTTATATCGTGTATATTTCTATTATTAGATACTCAAAGCGCTCACAGAGAAGTGGGAACCCATCATTCATTCACACCTGGTGATGGTAAGCTACATTTGTAGCCACAGCTGCCCTGCGGTAGACTGACAGAAGCAAGGCTACCAGTTTGCGCCTACGGCCCCTCCGACCACCACCTATCATTCATTCACTAGTGTGAGCGGCACTGGGGGCAAGGGTGAAGTGTCCTGCCCAAGGACACAACGGCAGCGATTTGGATGTCAAGAGGCGGGGCGCGAACCTGCAACCCTCAGGTTTCTGGCACGGCCGCTCTACCCACTACGCCATACCGCCCTTTAGTCAGTTTCTTATAGTTCGGTCACAGACGGTGACTCCAGTTCTCGTCCATTTGTTCTTCACTTGTTTTGTTGTGAAATGTCTGTTTTCAAGACATATTGTTGTGAGTTGTCTGTCATGACGCTTTGATGTTTTCCTTGGTCTGCTAGTATGCTTACCTTTTGCAACCTTCCCATGTTGGTTGTACTTAGTCCACATTTTAGACACAGCTGACATATTTTGCAACATTGCGTGATGATTTACCTTCTTGAAGAAGTTTGATAATCCTCTCCTTTTGTTCAATTGATATCTCTTGTGTTGGAGTCATGATTCATGTCAATCCACCTGGTGCAACAGCTCCTCAAGGTGTGAACACTCCTTTTAAACCACAGACTAATGCACAGTTTTAATCTGATGCAGGTGTTAGGTTTGGAAATGAAAATTTACAGGGTGATTCCACATTTTTGGACTGGAGGTCGACCGTTACCGCCCTATGTGTGTGTCTGTATTGTGTGAACCATGAAAATAAGACTCAAGTGTAATGCTCAATCGTCCATGAATTGATTAACGTGGACCCCGACTTAAACAAGTTGAAAAACTTATGCGGGTGTTAACATTTAGTGGTCAATTGTACGGAATATATACTGTACTTTGCAATCTACTAATACAACTCTCAATCAATCAATCAAAACCAGTTGTAGAGCCAAGAGACAGAACTAACTGAAACATATTTAACCAAGGTGTGTTTCGGTGCCACATCACAGACGGCGACTACAGACTTGTCAGCGGATTTTATCTTGCGTTAAAGCAACGTTATAGATTATTGTATTACTTAATTTTGTCACTTATATGAGTGGATTATTATTAGCCTGTGGATAAATGGATGTCTATGAAAACGGTTGATGTAACGAGTTAAGTGGCGTTCACTTGAAACTGTATAATTCTTATTAGGCTGCGTGACTTTGAGGGACTTTTGAGGATGAATTGTGGCGCTACAATATTTTGTGTGGTGTTGTTTGTCATTATTACAAGCTGAGTTGTGATGAGTGTGCAGCGGCGGCTTTATCGAATGTGAAAGCGTGTCAGAATTACGATGGTCAGCTGGATACAAAAAATACAGATTGACCGTCTAACAATATCAACGCAATATTTAAACTAGTTCCTTGTTCTCTTTTATTTTTTTTTGAATAATAGAAAGTCAATAATGTATGGGGTGCCCAATATAAAAGTTCAGTTACACTTTTGTAGCAGATATATTGCTCACATTTGGCTCATTTTTCTCACATTCAACACACTTTTCCAACATTTCTCACACCTTTCTCAAACTTATTACACCTTTCTCACATTTAGCTCATTTTCATCACATTTAAAGTTTAATTTAAATGTTGACTGGAAATGTTATATCTAAATGTTGAATCTAAATCTAAATGTTAAATCTAAATCTTAAACCTAAACCTAAACCTCAAATATAAATCGAATTGTTGAATCTAAAAATAAATGTTATATCTAAATCTAAATGTTAAGTTTAAATCCAAATGTAAAGGTTAAATCTAAAAGTTAAATGTTAAATCTAAATCTTAAAACTATGTCTTGAATCTAAATATGAGCGCTAAATGTTAAATCTAAATCTAAATCTTAAGTCCAAACATTAAATCTAAACCTAAATGTTAAATCTAAATGGTAAATGGGTTATACTTGTATAGCGCTTTTCTACCTTCAGGGTGCTCAAAGCGCTTTGACGCTATGTCCACATTCACCCATTCACACACACATTCACACACTGATGGCGCTAACCACCGTGCCTGACAGTTTTGTTTTGTTTTAGTTTTTCCTCTGTGTTTGTCTTCATTTCCTGTCAGCGCTTTTATTTTGGTTGTTTCCTGCTTGTCTCCCTGAGCGCTGTTTCCCCGCAGCTGCGGCTGATTGGCACCTGGCCACACCTGGAGTCAATCAGCCAGCTGCTATTTAAACCTGCCTTGCCATCCAGTCTGTGCTGGAATATTGTCGCTAATACTTGTCGATGTCATTGTCTACTACTTGTCGTTGTTTGCGGTAAGCTGTTCCTGTTTGATAGTTCCTAATAGCTTTTTACAGACTTGAAAAGAGGCCAAAGTTTTCTTCAATTCAGCCATCATCGCCAGAATCCCTTCAAGCCTCTCCGCCATAGAAATCTCCGCGGGGTTCGTATTAGGCTGGAGTATTCTGTCACAAATTGTTGGTGACGAACCCCAAGATGCAGAGAAGGCAGGGTTTGTGCGGGAAAACATAATTTAATGTCCAAATTTTTTTTTAAACACAAACCAGGAACTTAGAATAGCCAAACTGAAAACAGGAACCAGCAAACAGAAAAACTGGAAACAGCTAACGGCTAACAAGATCTAGCTAACAGGAAAACACGAAACAAAAGAGCTAGGAGACAACAAACTGTAAATAGCTATTAGGAACTATCAAACAGGAACAGCTTACCGCAAACAACGACAAGTATTAGCGACAATACTCCAGCACAGACTGGATGGCAAGGCAGGTTTAAATAGCAGCTGGCTGATTGACACCAGGTGTGGCCAGGTGCCAATCAGCCGCAGCTGCGGGGAAACAGCGCTCAGGGAGACAAGCAGGAAACAACCAAAATAAAAGCGCTGACAGAAAATGAAGACAAACACAGAGGAAAAACTAAAACAAAACCAAACTGTCAGGGACAAGCCTGACAACCACGACCCATCAAGAGCAAGGGTGAAGTGTCTTGCTCAAGGACACAACTGACGTGACTAGGATGGCGGAAGCTGGGGATGGAACCAGTAACCCTCAAGTTGCTGGCACGGCCGCTCTACCAACCGAGCTACGTACATAAATCTGAATCTTAAATGTAGATCTTAAATCTAAACGTGAGCGCTAAATCTCTCGCCAAGTTTAAAGATGAATATTTATAGTGTCAATATTCCACCAATCTGACGCCTCTTAGCCGCAAATCGGTACCCACATCTCTGCCTCTCGCTTCTGCATCTTTTTTTTTTACTGCAAAAGAAGGAAACATGACAGATGATTAATTGAGCTGCAGCTAACGATTATTTAGGTAGTCCATTAGTCAACGATTATCTTAACAATTAGTGGACTAATCAGATAATAAAGCGTACATACTGTATATTTAATGGCTTTAATTATTCCAACAACTTCTAAATGAAGCTTAAGTTATTTTAGGCATATGCTTACTAACAACAAATATGACTAATTCATTCATAAATATGTATTTATACTGTAACTGTGTAGCTCATTCAGCTGTTACAAAAATTAAAATGACTAAAAAAACAATTAACGTTGTTTATGTATTTAAAAACAGTTAAAATAGCAGCAATGAAAACAAACAACAAAATACAAAATCAAACTTCCTCAAAAAGAAAAACATTTTGTGATGATGTTTAAAAAGCTGCTCACTTGTATATTGGTTATTGATTAACTCTTGGCAGTTTTAGCACTCTAATAGACTCAATGGAAATAGCCGTAGGTATTCCACGTGGAAAATTCAAAATGGCTGACTGAATTTGTGGCATTTTGTGATGTTTAAACTGTGTTTTTACATACTTTGCGAATTGCAAATACAGTTAGATATGGTTTAATAGATACAAAGAAACACAATTAAGCATATAAAATAATGTGTTTTTCTACTTTTTAGACTTAGACTTCCTTTTTATTGTCATTCAAATTTGAACTTTACAGTACAGATAAGAACTAAATTTTGTTGCATTAGCTCATGGTAGTGCAGGATAAAAAAGCAATAAGGTGCATATATAAATAAATAATAGATTACTGTACAGATAAATATATTGCACTTTTGCATATGCATCCAGGTTTATGGATGTATGTTATATTGTCTTTTTTATTCCAGCGAGTTAATCCATTTTGGGGGGGAGTTGAGGGGATAATTATGATGCGTTCAAGAGTCTTACGGTCTGAGGGAAGAAGCTGTTACAGAACTTGGAGGTTCTGCTTCGGAGGCTGCGGAACCTCTTTCTAGAGTCCAGCAGTGAAAACAGTCCTTGGTGGGGGTGGGAGGAGTCTTTGCAGATTTTCTGAGCCCTGGTCAGGCAGCGGCTATTTGTGATCTCCTGGATAGGAGGAAGAGGAGTCCTGATGATCTTTTCCGCCGTCCTCACCACTCTCTGCAGAGCCTTCCAGTCTGAGGCACTGCAGGCTCCAGTCCAGACAGAGATGCTGTTGGTCAGCAGGCTCTCTATAGTGCCTCTGTAGAATGTGCTGAGAATGGGGGGAGGGAGCTGTGCTCTTTTCATCCCACGCAAAAAGTGCATGCGCTGCCGAGCTCTTTTTACAAGAGCTCCGGTGTGTAGGGACCAGGTCATATTGTCAGTTATCTGCACCCCCAGGAACTTGGTGCTGCTTACCATCTCCACCGCTGTGCCGTTGATGAAGAGTGGAGCGTGGCTGGACTGGTGCTTCCTGAAGTCAACGATGATCTCCTTGGTCTTGTTGACATTCAGGACCAGGTTGTTGGTTTTACACCAGTCAACCAGATGTTTCACCTCTTCCCTGTAGCCCATGTCGTTGTTGTCATGGATGAGGCCCACTAGTGTCGTGTCGTCCTCATACTTCACAATGTGGTTAGTAGTGGACCTGGCGCAGCAGTCATGGGTCATCAACGTGAACAGCAGCAGACTCAGGACGCAGCCCTGGGGGGAGCCGGTACTCAGGGAGATGGCACTGGAGGTGTTGTTGCCCACTCTCACAGACTGGGGTCTGTCTCTGAGGAAGTCAAGCAGCCAGTTGCATAGGGGGTACTGAATCCAAGGGGGGCCGGTTTGCTCACCAAGTGCTGCGGGATGATGGTGTTGAATGCTGAGTTGAAGTCCAGAAACAACATCCGCACGTGTGTGTCCTTTCCTTCCAGATGTTCTAAGCTCAGGTGGAGTGCCGAGGAGATGGCGTCCTCTGTGGAGCGGTTAGGGCGATAAGCAAACTGGTATGGGTTGAATGTGGGGGGAAGTCTGGAGACAATATATTCCTTTACCAGCCTCTTGAAGCACTTCATTATGATGGGGGTGAGTGCAACGGGGCGATAATCATTGAGGGAGGAGGTTGTGGGTTTTTTAGGCACTGGAATGAGTGTGGCCGTCTTAAAACATGATGGTACCACAGCCTGGGGCAGCGAGATGTTGAAGATGTCTGTGAGAACCCCAGCCAGCTGGTCTGCACATCCCTTAAGCACCTTGCCTTGCCCGGAATGTCATCAGGTCCCGGTGCTTTCCGGGGGTTCACTCTCCTCAGGGTTTTCCAGACATCCGCTGTGTCCAGGTTGAGCGGCTGCTCATCAGGGCAAGGGATGGATTTTCTCGCCGGAGTGGTGTTAAGTGCCTCAAACCTCGCAAAGTAGTTGTTTAGGTCATTTAGGAAGTTGATACTGTTGTCACAGGGACGGGGGGCAGCTTTATAGTCCGTGATGACCTGTATGCCCTGCCACATTCGTCTAGTGTTTGTGGGGTTCTTGAAGAAGTCCTGCACTTTCTGACTGTGAGCACGCTTTGCAACCTTAATGGCACGGTTCAGGTTAGCTCTGGCTGTTTTTAATGCCACCATGTCGCCAGACTTAAAAGCCTTGTTCCGAGCCTTCAGCATTGCACGTACCTCACTGTTCATCCAGGGTTTCTCGTTGGCCCGTGTGGCGATGTTCTTGATCACATTGACATCCTCCATGCACTTCTGAATGTATGCGGACACAGACTCTGCATACTCCTCCACACATGTGTGATGATTTTCGGTGGCGGCTGCCTTGAACATGTCCCAGTCTGTGGTTTCGAAGCAGTCTTGTAATGCTTCCATTGCTCCCTCTGGCCAGGTCCTCACCTGCTTCACTGTAGCTTGCTTCCTTATCAGCGGGGGCTTGTATGCAGGAATTAGCATCACAGATAGATGGTCTGAGGAGCCGAGGTGGGGGCGTGGTGCAGCTTTAAACGCATGTTTAATATTGCTGAACGCCATGCCCAATGTGCTTCCACCCCTGGTTGCAAAATTCACATATTGATGGAAATGAGGGAACACAGTTTTCATGTTAGCTTGATTAAAATCCCCTGCCACGATGAAAACTCCCTCTGGATGTGTAGATTTTTATTGTATTTAATTTTTTAATTTTTTATTTAATTTTTTATTTTTATTTTTTTTAAATTTATACTTTAACATTTAAATATATTTAGAGTAAACATTTAATTCGAACTTAAATGTGATGAAAATGAGCTAAATGTGAGAAAAATTAGCCAAATGTGAGAAATATATCTGCTAGAAAAGTGTGACTGAACTTTTACATTCGGCACCCCATAATAGTACAGAATAACTAAACAAAAGAAAGAAAAACAACTGTTGAAATCATTTTTGCCCTCTACGTCCTCCTGTGTCCAAAGTAGTTTAAATTAATATTTTAAATATATAATCAAATCAAAGTGCAGGACACATTGGTAAAAAAATAAAAAAATATTAACCTTCATAAAAGTACATTTTTATCACGCAGTAATACATGACGTATACAAATGGCACTATTTGTAATGGCTCAGCAATAATTGCACACTTTACTTGGCTGTGTTGCCACATTACTGCTGTGTCGGGACAAATGTGCGCGCTCTGATCGAATGCTAACAACACGTGCACTTTTTTTAATGTGTGCGTTTTAATGTTGACTTTTTATAAACCTCCACTTTGACTCTTGTTTTCAAAAGTTTGCATTACCAAAACGCCTCTCCAATGGTTTGCGTTTATTTTATTACTAATTATTTTGCATATCTTAAGTAATATGTACTAAAATGGTTGCAATATATGAAGAAAAAAAACATCCCTGTTCTTTTTGTGTTGTGTTGTGTTGTGAAAGCCCAAAGGAGAGTCCTCAGACTTGGGAGTCTTGTTTTTGAGCTGACTCCTGGTTCTGCTTCCAAAATCATCTTGTTTTTATAAAGGTTGTACCTTTTTTTTTTTTTTTTGCATGGAAAGGCGCGGTGGCTTTTTCTATTTCAGATCACTGTAATTATTGTGCTGGTCTGGCTTTCACAGTGTGCACATGCTGGCATACCATATTCACAATGGCCACTTGCATCTATATGACTGGGTTCACACAAACTATATGAATTATGGGCTGTCGAAAATAATAAGTTAACTCATGTAATTGATGACAAAAAAATATTGCATTAATCATGTATAAACACAGATTATTCACGCAGTTTGTTTTGACTGTACACGCTCCTTAACAGTGGAAGGTTACGTGAAAGGCGGCACAGGTTGTTGTACGTTCAGTGATCAGGTCAATGTATATGTCAGTGGGAAGTTTTATGCGGATAAATGTAGTTCATTCAAGTAACACTTTTTAGAAGATTTTCCTGTCATTCTGACAAAAAAATTGCATTTGCGTCCAAATATTGGATTCCATCTATCCATTTTCTACCGCTTGTCCCTTTTGGGGTCGCGGGGGGTGCTGGAGCCTATCTCAGCTGCATTCGGGCGGAAGGCGGGGTACACTCTGGACGAGTCGCCACCTCATCGCAGGGCCCAAATATTGGATTATTTTTCTAAATAATGCAAGTGAGTAAAAACCTGTGATCAATCATGATTACCGTATTTCCTTGAATTGCCGCCGGGAATATAGTATTCGCCTGCCTAGAATTACAGCCGGGTCAAACTCGTTTCGCAAAATAATTAGCGCATGCTTGGCACTTCCGCCGGGTCAAATATGAGTCATTAAATGACTTCCTCCTCCTGGTGGTAGAGGGCGCTAGTGATCCTTCTTGCGACTGCTGGTACTGCAGAAGACCGGTGCTGCAAAAGAAGACAACAGGCTGCAAGAGTGAGGAGCCATTGTTTGCTTGCACTTTTACCATGGAGGATTACATATCTAAAATAAAACAGTTTTCTAAACTGGACTTTCAATCGAAGCAGGAGGTAATACTTAAAGGAAGATCTCCATCGAGACAGAGAGACTTTTAAAACTGAAGAAAGATAAGTAAGACTTCTATAGGAGCTGCGCATGGACTCATTTATACCTAAAGGTAAGACCATAATAACGTTTTTTTTTATTAAATGTGCTTTTCATGATGAGGTAAGCGCCGGAGTGAGAAGAGGTTTTAAAATAATTAACGCATGCTTGCCAATCCCGCATGCTTTTGGTAAACGCAGGAGTGAGAAGAGGTTTTAAATTAATTAGCGCCCCTGCAGCTATTCAAGGAAATACGGTAATCCAAATTCAAAAGTGTGTTTGACTGATTTAAAAAAAAGTATATACATAGATATTTGACGTTTAATCATTGTCAATTCATAAATTATTGGAATTCTGTCTGGCATCTCTCAGCAGTCACATATAATTATAAGGGAAATGCAATGTTCAGTACTTTATCTGCCCACTAAACTCCTCTTCTCCCTGGATATTGTGACTCTATATGTTTCCCCCATGCTGTCTGTCTTCAATGTCTCCATGTCTCTGCAATCTGTCAAAGTTCTGAACTTAATTGCTCACCTTATTTTTCCAGCCAGATGATGGTGGCTTGCTGGGAAAGCCACACGATCGTGCGTGTGCGTGTACTTATAACATTTTTAGAAAAGTCTCTATGTGCGCTTTGCACCAGAGCACAAGCTTTACGGAAGCCTGCAGGGTCCATTTCTTCTGTGGCTGAACCACATACCTCAGAATCATGCTTTGGTAGGAAAAGTGTCTGTTTTATTTTCCAGACATCATAAGGAGTCAAACTCCTTCACTGTCTCCCCGTTGGATGGTAAAAAGCTGCACTGGCCTGGGACCAACTCTTGCCAGTGCAGCTTTGGGTCGCCGTTGGTTACAGTAAAAATCAACACCTCTCGTACCCCAGACTGTGACTTTTCAACATGCAGATCCAGTTTCTCACAGACGTACTTTGCTTTTTCAGAGACCAGGAGGGCTGTGTATAGTGTTAACAACTCCACTGACTTTGGAGGCTCTTCTGAGGCCAAATAATCCTCTGGAAAGCTCATGATTTACTCCATAGTACAGGTTGACAATTGTTTTACTCTCCATTTTCCAGTGTTCCTGCTGCACCACCGGTGCCATCTGGACAATGATCAGTGGCACTCCAGCACATATCTCTGGTGGCCTCTTTTTACATGCTTCCTTTGGTTTACAGACAGAGCGGAAAATATTATTATTTTGTATTCTTTGTATTTTTATTTTTCATTTTTATTATTGTTTATATCATGTTATTTATTATTTAACTTTTATTTTTAAACTAGTATTTTCTCAAATTTGTTTATCATTTTTTTTTATGAACATTATTAAAAGGCCAGACATTATATGGTATCTTCTAGGAATGAGAATATTACAACAACTCACAATTTGGTTGGATTATGATTACGTTAGTCGCTCTGCGGCTAACTGTGCCAGTGTTCACGTACTAAATATAGACGCAAAACAACAGTTTTGGTCTTGATAAATCACATTCTGTGTACTAAATGATCATATTTGCAGCTCCTCCTCCCAGTATTGTGAGCGTTCTAATAATCAGCATATATTCTGCATATTCACAAAGAAAGACATGCTAAATAGATTTTGCTTTCTATTTTTCTCACTTAAGAGATGCAATCCTCTGGGCACAAGTTAATAGATCAGCTTCACGTGCACGTCTTTAGTGGATCAGACCCTATGTAGACTAATCGCCACACCACTAATAACGCGACATGGTTAGTATTATTTTTACGTTGCTCATACATGTACGCTGCTCTTTGTCTCTGATCCCTAAAAATATTTTTTCTGCAGACTGGTTTTGATCTTGGATCTGACTGCTGTTTTATTTGTGTCCCAGAGCCTCCAGAAAACCAAATGGTTAAATATTTTTTAAAGGAACCATGTTTGTTCCTGCAGACTCAATGCCAAAATACATTGCTTTTCTTCAGTCTCATGGTGGCCCAACACATCAATTAGACACTTAATGTTATTTCTTTTCTTTCAATATGTCACCCGTCTGTGGAAGTATTGTGTGTTTTAGTGTGTTGGCTCGCGTCGCACTGCTGATTTATGCCAGTTTCCATTGATGGGCTTCCAGGATCTGCCCATAAACAGCATTTAAACGGGGAATAGTGGAGCTGGTTTTCAAGTCTAAACTACATTACCACCCAAGCGTATGGCCCGCCTGCTGTGGTCCCCTTTGCGTGGACCTCACTCGCTCCCACCTCTCCTCATCATAACCCCCCTACACACCAGGCCGGAGGTAGGAAATCAAACCAATTACTGTTGTATTTAAAGAAAATTGGAGCAAGGCCGGAAAAGTGGGGGCATTTCCAGAAACCGCAAAAAGAAAACTGCAGGGCCACTGTTTGGCATAACTAGGGCTGGGCGATATGGCCTTTTTTTAATATCGCAATATTTTTAGGTCATGTCACGATACACGATATATATCTCGATATTTTGCCTTAGCCTTGAATGAACACTTGATGCATATAATCACAGCAGTATGATGATTTTATGTGTCTACATTAAAACATTCTTGTTCATACTGCATTAATATATGCTCATTTTAAAGTTTCATGCAGAGAGGGAAATCACAACTAATATTATGATCCGCTGCCCGGATCATAGTTTTACGTTCAAGTCACTTGTGTTTTCAGCACCTTGTTTGGTTTCTGTTGCCATGACGGCAGATTGTGATCACCTGCCTCTGGTTAGCATTTGGGACGCGCACCTGTTGCCCAAGCGCTAATCAGAGGGCTATTTAGTCTTCGCCCGGGCAGCACTCTGCCTGGCTTCCTAATTTGCTTTCACGCAACAGCTAACGACCACCTTGTTTCCTGCTAGCTCTCATGCTATATTATTTTGCTTACTAGCTCCCACGCTAGTCGTTTTTGTTTTTTTCTGTCTGATTTATTTGTGGAAATAAATCATTTTCCTACCTGCAAGCTGTGTCCGAGCCGTCTGCATCCTTGGGAGAACACCACCGCACCTCGATGCGACCAGGTCGTTACAGTAGGAAGCCAGCAAGAAGAAGTTCTCCCGCAACGAGCACGTCGGAGGAGATGGACGAAGGTGCGTGGATGGTGTTGCGAGCAATGGAGGCGGAGACTCTCCGCTATTCCCCTTCGGAGCGCCAGGACCTGATATGGGGTCCTAACGGAAGGTTGGTCCCAATCCACTCCGTTTGGCCCGAGGACATCGCCACACCTCCGCACCACCGGACGCGTCAGCGAAGACGGAAGCCACCAAAGAGGTCTTCACTTCGCTGCCAAGACGCGCCACTCCCACAGACTCCTCCACCGGTACACAGTAAGCAACATTCAGCCCAAGATTCCCCTCCTCAGATGTTTGGCAACCCTATCGACCACTTTGCCAAACATTTCACCGATTGGGCTGTCAGTCAGCTGGAGACCCACACAGATGACGTCATCCCGCCCACTGTGGATGACGTCAGAGACGAAGATTTTTTTTTAAATTCTTCTGCTCCTTTTTATCAGCCACCTCCTAAGGACTTGAATTCTAAGATAAGACATTATCAGGACATTTTTGTGAAATGTAAATCTAGTCAGTCCCGGTCACCTGACTTTCTAGCTCCACCCCCAGTGACTATTGCTCCGCCCACTGCACATATTTTTTCCCCCTGTGCTCCCACCCAGTCTCAAGTGGGGAGTAAGAAAAGACATTTTGGACAATTTAGAGGAGAGGATTCAGCCCTCCCCCGGACCTCCCACCACCCACCCTTGAAGACGGTTCCAATCCGCAAGGAGCGCGTCTGGGATCCGCTTTTTGAGGGGGGGGCTAGTACTGGGAGCTGTGCGAGTGGGGTGGCACAACGGCGTGCTAAGCCGCAACCTCCTGCTCGGCCACCGCCACCTGTCCTTCGGCCTGCTAAGCCGCAACCGCCAGCTAGGCCACCTGCACCTAAGCTAGCGCCAAGGCTAAGGCTAGCACCAGCTCCACCACAGGTTCCAGTACCTGCACCTCGGCTGGTTCCCACACCAGTACCTGCACCTCGGCTGGTTCCCACACCAGTACCTGCACCTCGGCTGGTTCCCACACCAGTACCTGCACCTCGGCTGGTTCCCACACCAGTACCTGCACCTCGGCTGGTTCCCAGACCAGTACCTGCACCTCGGCTGGTTCCCAGACCAGTACCTGCACCTCGGCTGGTTCCCAGACCAGTACCTGCACCTCGGCTGGTTCCCACACCAGTACCTGCACCTCGGCTGGTTCCCACACCAGTACCTGCACCTCGGCTGGTTCCCGCACCAGTACCTGCACCACGACTGGTTCTCGCACCAGTACCTGCACCACGACTGGTTCTCGCACCAGTACCTGCACCACGACTGGTTCTCGCACCAGTACCTGCACCACGACTGGTTCTCGCACCAGTACCTGCACCACGACTGGTTCTCGCACCAGTACCTGCACCACGACTGGTTCTCGCACCAGCACCTGCACCACGGCTGGTTCTCGCACCAGCACCTGTACCACGACTGGTTCTCGCACCAGCGACTCCGGCTGCCACGACAGCGACTCCTGCTGCCACGACAGCGACTCCTGCTGCCACGACAGCGACTCCTGCTGCCACGACAGCGACTCCTGCTGCCACGACAGCGACTCCGGCTGCCACGACAGCGACTCCGGCTGCAACGACAGCGACTCCGGCTGCCACGACAGCGACTCCGGCTGCCACGACAGCGACTCCGGCTGCCACGACAGCGACTCCGGCTGCCACGACAGCGGCTGCCACGACAGCGACTCCGGCTGCCACGACAGCGACTCCGGCTGCCACGACAGCGACTCCGGCTGCCACGACAGCGACTCCGGCTGCCACGACAGCGACTCCGGCTGCCACGACAGCGACTCCGGCTGCCACGACAGCGACTCCGGCTGCCACGACAGCGACTCCGGCTGCCACGACAGCGACTCCGGCTGCCACGACAGCGACTCCTGCTGCCACGACAGCGACTCCTGCTGCCACGACAGCGACATCTCAGCGACCTCGAGTGGTCCGGCGGCGCAAGCGGAAAGCAGGTCCCCGCATGCAGCCCTCGAGGTCAGTGAAGGGACGTCAGTGGCGCAAACAGCAGCGACATTCAAGACTTTGTTGCAGGACTCAGAGGCTGCTGAAATTCTGGCGCCACTCACGCCCACCTTCTCGGCGGCCACGAATGTGGCCTTACCGTGGTCGCCCGCCTCGCCCGCCTCGCCAGCGGTGGCGGCGTTCCATTCGCCGCCGCCACCTGACCCTTCCCCGGTGGATTCGGGGACACGTGGCCTGGCGACCCACCACCAAGTCACCCCCCCGCCCGCCCTTGACTTGTGAACTTTTTGCTTGTTTTTTTTTTTTCGGGTTCCAGTTGTTTTTGTTGTTTTCAAGGGACATCTGGAATCTGTCCTTTTAGGGGGGGGTACTGTTATGATCCGCTGCCCGGATCATAGTTTTACGTTCAAGTCACTTGTGTTTTCAGCACCTTGTTTGGTTTCTGTTGCCATGACGGCAGATTGTGATCACCTGCCTCTGGTTAGCATTTGGGACGCGCACCTGTTGCCCAAGCGCTAATCAGAGGGCTATTTAGTCTTCGCACGGGCAGCACTCTGCCTGGCTTCCTAATTTGCTTTCACGCAACAGCTAACGACCACCTTGTTTCCTGCTAGCTCTCATGCTATATTATTTTGCTTACTAGCTCCCACGCTAGTCGTTTTTGTTTTTTTCTGTCTGATTTATTTGTGGAAATAAATCATTTTCCTACCTGCAAGCTGTGTCCGAGCCGTCTGCATCCTTGGGAGAACACCACCGCACCTCGATGCGACCAGGTCGTTACAACTAAGTCAATTTACCAAATCTGTATTTATTAAACAGTGGCACAAACATTCATGTCATTTCAAAACAGAAAGTGCAAGATTGTCAGAGACATTTTATAACAAGCTATCAGTGCACTTTTGTGAATGATGTCACTAAGATGACATATCAAAACAACACTAAATTAAAGTGCACTTTTTGTACTGAACGCCACTACAATAGTTAAAAACAAATAAAGTGCACTTTTGTGCATGATGTCACACAAGTTATTTCAATAACTCCATCCATCCATCCATTTTTTACCGCTTATTCCCTTCGGGGTCGCGGGGGGCACTGGAGCCTATCTCAGCTACAATCTGGCGGAAGGCGGGGTACACCCTGGAAAAGTCGCCACCTCATCGCAGGGCCTATTTCAATAACTGTCAAATAAAAATGAGCTGCATAATAGGAAATCAAATAGTGTATGTCCTTTGCTATGTGGTAGATTCCTGTGGACGTTATCTCCTTCTGTTGTTGACTATTTTTTTCATACGGTGTTGATGTTGAAATGGTTGCCTCTGTATTTTGTTGGTGTGGCACCGAACGGAGATGTTGACATGCGGAGTAAGCACTCTTCATTCTCTAGCGGGTGCCTTCTCAAATTATGCTACGTATTTCATCGCGGCAGGGGATTTTAATCAAGCTAACATGAAAACTGTGTTCCCTCATTTCCATCAATATGTGAATTTTGCAAACAGGGGTGGAAGCAAGCTGGACTTGGGTTATAGACTGGGACATGTTCAAGGCAGCCGCCACTGAAAATCATCACACATGTGTGGAGGAGTATGCAGAGTCTGTGTCTGCATACATTAAGAAGTGCATGGAGGATGTCAGTGTGATCAAGAACATCCCCACACAGGCCAACGAGAAAACCTGGATGAACAGTGAGGTACATGCAATGCTGAAGGCTCGGAACAACGCTTTTAAGTCTGGCGACATGGTGGCATTAAAATCAGCCAGAGCTAACCTGAACCGTGCCATTAATATTGAAAGCGTGCTCACAGTCAGAAAGTGCAGGACTTCTTAGAGAACCCCACAAACACTATACGAATGTGGCAGGGCATACAGGTCATCACGAACTATAAAGCTGCCCCCTGTCCCTGTGACAACAGTATCAGCTTCCTAAATGATCTAAACAACTACTTTGCAAGGTTTGAGGCACTTAACACCACTCCGGCGAGAAAATCCATCCCTCGCCCTGATGAGCAGCCGCTCAACCTGGACATAGCGGATGTCCGGAAAACCCTGAGGAGAGTGAACCCCCGGAAAGCACAGGGACCTGATGACATTCCGGGCAAGGTGCTTAAGGGATGTGCAGACCAGCTGGCTGGGGTTCTCACAGACATCTTCAACATCTCGCTGACCCAGGCTGTGGTACCATCATGCTTTAAGACAGCCACAGTCATTCCAGTGCCTAAAAAACTGTCAAGACTTGGTCTATGGCGTTATTTGTTCTCCCGTGGTGCAAATGATGTGGACGTGGCTTGGAGGTGAGTACATAATTTAATATAAGGACAATAAAAAGGAATAAACAAAAGGCGCTCACAGCGGAGGTACAAACTTGACTATGAAACAAAAGACATGCACGTGGGCACAAAAACTATGAACAATAAACAAAAACTTACTTGGCATAGAACAGGACATGAAGACGTGTGATCATAAAGAGGGCAGAGCATAAATGTGCGGAGAAGGTGAATGTGATGTCACCAGAAAGACCAACAGAAAATGACAGATTTAAATAGTGACATGATCAGTGAAAACAGGTGCGTGACTCAAAACGTGAAACAGGTGCGTGACATTACAGGTGAAAACTAATGGGTGACCATGGAAACCAAACAAAACAAGGAAGTGAAACCAGGAACTAAAAAAAGAGTCCAAAAAACAAACAACACATGGCCAAAACAAAAGCATGATCACACAGACATGACAAAAACCCACAATCTCCTCCTTCAATGATTACCGCCCCGTTGCAGTCACCTCCATCATAATGAAGTGCTTCGAGAGGCTGGTAAAGGAATATATTGTCTCCAGACTTCCCCCCACATTCGACCCATACCAGTTTGCTTATCGCCCTAACCGCTCCACAGAGGACACCATCTCCTCTGCACTCCACCTGAGCTTAGAACATCTGGAAGGAAAGGACACACACGTGCGGATGTTGTTTCTGGACTTCAGCTCAGCATTCAACACCATCATCCCGCAGCACTTGGTGAGCAAACTGGCCCCCCTTGGATTCAGTACCCCCCTATGCAACTGGCTGCTTGACTTCCTCACAGACAGACCCCAATCTGTGAGAGTGGGCAACAACACCTCCAGTGCCATCTCCCTGAGCACCGACTCCCTACAGGGCTGCGTCCTGAGTCCGCTGCTGTTCACGTTGATGACCCATGACTGCTGCGCCAGGTCCACTACTAACCACATTGTGAAGTATGCGGACGACACGACAGTAGTGGGCCTCATCCGTGACAACAACGACATGGACTACAGGGAAGAGGTGAAACATCTGGATGACTGGTGCAGAACCAACAACCTGGTCCTGAATGTCGACAAGACCAAGGAGATCATCGTTGACTTCAGGAAGCACCAGTCCAGCCACTCTCCACTCTTCATCGACGGCACAGCGGTGGAGATAGTAAGCAGCACCAAGTTCCTTGGGGTGCAGATAACTGACAATATAACCTGGTCCCTACCCACCGGAGCTCTTGTAAAAAGAGCTCAGCAGCGCATGCACTTTTTGTGTCGGATGAAAAGAGCACAGCTCCCTCCCCCCATTCTCAGCACATTCTACAGAGGCACTATAGAGAGCCTGCTGACCAACAGCATCTCTGTCTGGACTGGCGCCTGCAATGCCTCAGACTGGAAGTCTCTCCAGAGAGTGGTGAGGACGGCGGAAAAGATAATCAGGACTCCTCTTCCTCCTATCCAGGAGATTGCAAAAAGCCGCTGCCTGACCAAGGCTCAGAAAATCTGCAAAGTTTCCTCCCACCCCCACTAAGGACTGTTTTCACTGCTGGACTCTAGAAAGAGGTTCCGCAGCCTCCGAAGCAGAACCTCCAGGTTCTGTAACAGCTTCTTGCCTCAGGCCATAAGACTCTTGAACGCATCATAATTATCCTCTCAACTCCCCCCAAAATGGATTAACTCGCTGGAATAAAAAGTACAATATAACATACATCCATAAACCTGGATGCATATGAAAAAGTGCAATATATTTATCTGTACAGTAACCTATTTATTTATTTATATATGCACCTTATTGCTTTTTTATCCTGCACTACCATGAGCTGATGTAACGAAATTTCGTTCTTATCTGTACTGTAAAGTTCAAATTTGAATGATAATAAAAAGGAAGTCTAAGTCTAGTCTAAGTCTATTAGCAGAGCTGCTACTTTTTGTAGCAACGCTTTTGCCCCACATTTGACAAATTACGGTTGTCTGTTGGACATATTCCCGCTTGAAGCCAAACCACCGCCAGACGATGGACCCCCTGCTGTTTTTCTTGGGAATTAATTCTTCCTTCATTTGTTACCAGATTCGCACCTTCTTTCTCTCGTATTACCACTCGCACCACAGCTAACGTTACCCATGCCGCTACCTGTCTGCTCCGTGAGGGCGTATACGTATGTGACGTATGTAAGAAGGTGCGCTTGTTTTATGTCTCTGTGAGAAGGAGAGACAAGAAAGAGTGAGAAGAGCCTGTAGTGTAATGCCTGCAGCTAAAAGCACCTGCGTGAGAACGTATACTCGAATATCACAATATAGTCATTTTCTATATCGCACAGAGACAAACCCGCGATATATCGAGTATATCGATATATCGCCCAGCCCTAGGCATAACCATGGAGCACAGGAGTATCAATCAATCAATCAATCAATGTTTATTTATATAGCCCTAAATCACAAGTGTCTCAAAGGGCTGTACAAGCCACAACGACATCCTCGGTGTCGAGTGGGTCTGACATAATATTGTGAAAGTCCAACACATCAGCGAAAGTCCAGTGCATGGTGGGGCCAGCGGGAACCATCCCAAGCGGAGACGGGTCAGCAGCGTAGAGATGTCCCCATCTGATGGACAGGCTAGCGGTCCACCCCGGAGCAGAGTAGAAAAGAAAAGAAAAGAAACGGCAGATCAACTGGTCTAAAAAGGGAGTCTATTTAAAGGCTAGAGTATACAAATGAGTTTTAAGATGAGACTTAAATGCTTCTACTGAGGTAGCATCTCTAACTTTTACCGGGAGGGCATTCCATAGTATTGGAGCCCGAATAGAAAACGCTCTATAGCCCGCAGACTTTTTTTGGGCTCTGGGAATCACTAATAAGCCGGAGTTCTTTGAACGCAGATTTCTTGCCGGGACATATGGTACAATACAATCGGCAAGATAGGCAGGAGCTTGACCGTGTAGTATTTTATACGTACGTAGTAAAACCTTAAAGTCACATCTTAGGTGCACAGGAAGCCAGTGCAAGTGAGCCAGTATAGGCGTAATATGATCAAACTTTCTTGTTTTTGTCAAAAGTCTAGCAGCCGCATTTTGTACCATCTGTAATCTTTTAATGCTAGACATAGGGAGGCCCGAAAATAAAACGTTACAGTAATCGAGACGAGATGTAACGAACGCATGAATAATGATCTCAGCGTCGCTTGTGGACAAGATGGAACGAATTTTAGCGATATTACGGAGATGAAAGAAGGCCGTTTTAGTAACACTCTTAATGTGTGACTCAAACGAGAGAGTTGGGTCGAAGATAATACCCAGATTCTTTACCGAGTCGCCTTGTTTAATTGTTTGGTTGTCAAATGTTAAGGTGGTATTATTAAATAGATGTCGGTGTTGAGCAGGACCGATAATCAGCATTTCCGTTTTCTTAGCGTTGAGTTGCAAAAAGTTAGCGGACATCCATTGTTTAATTTCATTAAGACACGCCTCCAGCTGACTACAATCCGGCGTGTTGGTCAGCTTTAGGGGCATGTAGAGTTGAGTGTCATCAGCATAACAGTGAAAGCTAACACCGTATTTGCGTATAATGTCACCTAGCGGCAGCATGTAAATACTAAAGAGTGCAGGGCCAAGAACCGAACCCTGGGGAACTCCGCACGTTACCTTAACATAGTCCGAGGTCACATTGTTATGGGAGACACACTGCATCCTGTCAGTAAGATAAGAGTTAAACCAAGACAAGGCTAAGTCTGACATCCCAATACGCGTTTTGATACGCTCTAATAAAATATTATGATCAACAGTATCGAAAGCGGCGCTAAGATCAAGAAGCAGCAACATAGATGACGCATCAGAATCCATCGTTAGCAATGGATCATTAGTCATTTTTGCGAGGGCTGTCTCCGTAGAGTGATTTGCCCTGAAACCGGATTGAAAAGGTTCACAGAGATTGTTAGACGCTAAGTGTTCATTTAGCTGCTGTGCGACAATTTTTTCGAGAATTTTCGAGATAAACGGTAGGTGGGACACCGGCCGGTAGTTCACCATGAGGTCAGGATCGAGGTTAGGTCTTTTGAGTAGAGGATGAATAACCGCTTTTTTGAATGCTAGAGGAACAGTACCAGAGGAAAGTGATAAGTTTATAATATTTAACACTGATGGACCTAATAAAACAAAAAGGTCCTTGATAAGTTTCCTAGGAATTGGGTCAAGTAAACATGTTGTTTGTTTTGTCCCATTTACACATTTTAACAATTCCTCCAATGTTATTTCATCAAAGAGAGAGAAACTATTTTGGAGGGCAATGTCCGTCGTATATACCGTCGTATTTGTGTTAATAGAACCCAGTTGTAGCTGAGATGCATTGTCTTTAATCTCTTTTCTAATGACTTCAATTTTCTTATTAAAGAAATTCATAAAGTCATCTGCTGAGTGGGTGGAGCTACTGGGAGGAGTCCCTTGTTGGGTTAGCGATGCTACTGTACTAAACAAAAATATAGGATCATTTTTGTTGAGGTGGATGAGATTTGAGTAATATTTAGCTTTAGCTGAGGTAAGCATGCGTTTATAAGTTATTAAACTATCACTCCATGCTTGATGGAAAACCTCAAGTTTAGTCGCACGCCATTTGCGTTCCAGCTTTCTACATGATAATTTCTGGGCTTTAGTTTCTTCTGTAAACCATGGGGTACGCCTTTTAGGGGCCCTTTTTAGCTTTAGCGGTGCTACACTATCAATGGTGTCGCGCAGGGCGTCGTTAAAGCTGTTAGTGAGGTTATCAATAGAGCCCACATAATTTGGGAATGGTGCCATTACCGAAACGTATAGATATTGACAACATCCGCAACTAGTCTGACCCAAAAACTTATTTTTACATGAATCATAATCGTTTGTCCTTTGAACATTTTGTATTGGTTATAAAGTTAAAGTGGCAATGATTGTCACACACAAACTAGGTGCGGTGAAATTATCCTCTGCACTTGACCCATCCCCACAGGGGAGCAGTGAGCAGCAGCGGTGGCAGAGCCCGGGAATCATTTGGTGATTTAACCCCCAATTCCAACCCTGATGCTGAGTGCCAAGCAGGGAGGTAATGGGTCCAATTTTTATAGTCTTTGGTATGCCTCGGCCGGGGTTTGAACTCACGACCGACCGATCTCAGGGCGGACATTCTAACCACAAGGCCACTGAGCAGGTGGCCTTATAATGCTATTGTTAATGTTTGCAGCTAAAAATAACATAATAAAGCACAGTGGTACCTCAACTTAAGAGTGTTTTGAAATAATCTGTATGCTTTAAGTTGCAAAAAAAATGATGTTCTTAACCATGGGAAGGAAAAAGGTGAGTGAAGGACAGTGCTAAGAAAAAGAAGTGGATAATATTCATTGAATTAAACAAAGAAAGAAAAAAAAAACTTCCACAATTTGAGTGTATCACTGCTAGTCTGCACCATACTGAAGCAGAACGAGCCGATAATGCCAGTCATGAATGTTAAAATGATATACAAATGGCGGACATTTATCCATGAAAATATGGAGAAGCTGCTGATGGCGTGTTTGACCGAGAAGTAGCTGGAAGGAGATGCTGTAGAGTTCCACTCTCGAAGGTAAATGTTGTACATTACAATTACATTACTTTATAAAACTACTGTAGTTGTTAGTGGTACATTCTATTGTAATATTTTACGCAATAATTATACAATATTTCTTATCGAGAAGCTGGGCATGTTACATGTTTAAATTCTGCTGTTTTGGGAGGGGGCAAGCACCAATTAATTGGAGTCCAATTAATTTAAATGTAATTGATTGATTTGAGATAAAAGTGTTTTGAGTTAAGAGCTCCGTCATAGAACCAATTAATCCTGTGCGTTGAAGTACTACTGTATTGGCAAGTAATATTTGATTTTTTTGATAGAAAAGCATCCAATTATATGCAAAATATAATTTCTTCTATCATTTACCAGGATTTTGGTCAAGGATGGCCCAAAGCCTGATTTGTGTTTGGCTCACCTGGCCAGTGTCAGCCCTGCTCTTGTGATGCATGGGGCTTCTCCTAAAGCACAAACACCTGCAGGGGACAAACTGAGAGGAGAATCAAACACTTCAATAACCGTGGCCAGCCCTCTGGTGGTGGCATGTCATAGGCTGAGGTCATACTTAGTCATAAAAAGACTGTTTAGGATCAATGGTGCTATTTTCCATCCCCTTGATTTGATATATTCTCCCTGTTTTACCTCTCCCATGTCTGCCTCTGATCCGCCTCCTCGCTGTCATCTCAGGAAAACCCCTTCATTACCACGCTTTGAATGTAGCTTCTTCACCCCCCCCCCCCCCCTCTTTACAAGCCCTCTTTGTTCCATGGCCTATTTGGCTGTACGGTCCCAGCACTTAAAAACAATTATTCCACAACATGAACGCTCCCTTGTAGGACATCTCCAGAAAAATGTTCTTTCCTTCATCTTCCTCCATGGGCATAAAGAAAGGGAGAAGAACTGAAGGTGTCTGATGTCTGCAGTATGTACTATCAAGTAGACACACACTAGGCAATATCTCTTCTTCAAGCTGGGGTCCTCTACCAGAGGATTCTGCGCAGGTTCTGAGCGGTTCCCACTATTGTTCTCTTATGGACTTATGGAGAGCCTTCAACAAATTTCATTGGTGCTTGGACTACCCAAAACAACATAATTTTAACATGTAACATGCTATTAAAAAAAGAAAAAAATACTTTTTGGTAATAAATATTGTATAAAAACAATACATTAGAACATAGATTCTTTAACATGTTTGACCTCAGGACCAACAGTTCCACTCCAGAAGGGCCCACTCAAATATTAACACTAAATTAGTAGTTTTTCTCTTGGTTTTAATCATATTAAATAAAATATATCCAACATACTTACAGTTTACAACCTTGTCAAATAATATGAAACCATAGTCATAGTCAAAAAGATGATTATTTTTTAACACATAAACCTCAGGTTTAGGTCACAGGATTAGAAAAAAATACAGTGCTTCTGGAAAGTATTCACAGCACTTCATTATTTATTTATTTTTTAAAATTTTGTTATGTTACAGCCTTATTCCAAAATGGAATACATTCATTTTTGTCCTCAAAATTCGACACGCAATAACCCATGAGAATGTGAAGTTGTTTTTTTTTTAATAAAGTATAGTAAAAAAATGAATGCAGCAACATGCTGAGACATCCTCGATGAAAACCCATCCAATCTGACGAAGTTTGAGAGGTGCTGCAAAAAGGAATTGGCAAACTGCCCAAAAATAGATGTGCCAAGCTTGTATTCAAGAGTAGTGGTCCCCAACCTTTTTGTCGCTGCGGACCGGTCAACGCTTGAAAATTTGTCCCACGGACCTAGGGGGGAGGGTGGTATTTCTTTTATTTTTTTTATTTTTATTTTTATTTTTTTTGTCATAAAGAAATACAATCATGTGTGCTTACGGACTGTATCCATGCAGACTGTATTGATATATATTGATATATAATGTAGGAACCAGAATATTAATAACAGAAAGAAACAACCGTTTTGTGCGAATGAGTGTGAATGAGTGTAAATGGGGGAGGGAGGTTTTTTGGGTTGGTGCACTAATTGTAAGTGTATCTTGTGTTTTTTATGTTGATTTAATAAAAATAAAAATAAACTTTTCTTAATTTTTTAATTTTTTAATTTCTTGTGCGGCCCGGTACCAATCGATCCACGGACCGGTACCGGGCCGCAGCCCGGTGGTTGGGGACGGCATGACGCGGTTTGGAGAGTGGCCGTGCTAGCAACCTGAGGGTTCCTGGTTCCATCCCCAGCTTCTACCAACCTAGTCACGTCCGTTGTGTCTTTGAGCAAAACACTTCACCCTTGCTCCTGATGGGTCGTGATTAGCGCCTTGCATGGCAGCTCCCGCCATCAGTGTGTGAATGTGTGTGTGAGGGTGTGTGTGAATGGGTGAATGTGGAAATATGATCAAAGCGCTTTGAGTACCTTGAAGGTAGAAAAGCGCTATACTGTACAAGTATAACCCATTTACCACTTGAGGCTGTAATAGCTGCTAAAGGTGCATCAACAAAGTATTGAGCAAATTCTGTGAATACATATCTATATGTGATTTTTTTAGTGTTTTATTTGTGATAAGTTTGCCAAATTAAAAAAACAAAAACCTTTCCAAATTGTCATGAAGAAATTTGACAAAATGTGAAACAAGTGAATATGCACAGTAAGTACTAACCAAATATACTACGTAAGAAGGGACTCATAAATAACTGACTTTTTTTTTTTACATTCAATTATTTTGTGCTAACATAAATACACTAAATCAATAATGAATATGCCTTTCACCTAAAACGTCAATAGATCTAAAAGTTCAAATAAAAATACAGCTTCACCACTTTAGTCAGAATTTCTAGTTTGTTTGAGATTGTTGTGTTGGAAAAATTTATTAAAACTGAGTATTTCTGCGGCCCATACAGACCACTGCTAAAAAACAAATATTTTTTGGCGGACCCATAGGGAGCGCTCGCAGTTCAACACTGCAATAGAACATACTACTAACAACTACAGTAATTTTGTGAAGTAATGTAATAATAATGTTTCACATTTACCTTGGAGAGTGGACTCATTCTACAGAGCGGTATCTTCTTCCAACTGTTTCTCTGTGAAACACAGTGAGCAGCTTTTCCATATTTTCATGGATACATGTTCTTGAATGGCGTTAGACTCATTCTGCTTCAGTATGGTGCAGACTAGCAGTGATATGCTCAAACTGTGTCACACAGTTGGCGACACTTTTGGTCAGGTTTTTTGATGATTTCATTCTTTATTCAATTGATATCATCCACTTCTTTTACAGAGCATTGTCCTTCATTGTCCTTATGTCCATCTCGAGCTATAAGTTGTTTTGGTCGAATCTTTTGGGGTTTACTGTGAAATTTGCTACGCTAAGCTAATAACAGGATGCTTGTAAGTTACATTTTTGCTTGCAAGTAGTTGAAGCGTACCAAAGCTCTTCTTTTAAAACACCCTTAAGTTGCAGTACATCTGTATCCAGCAGCTCTAGTTAAACGCTCACTAAAAACTTATTTTGTACACAATGAACATTTCATTCAGGAAATATTAGTATTCCTATCATAATAACGCCGATAAGAAAAAAACACCACAGGAATCATTTTAGACCATTTACTTCGAGTTCATGTAGGAGTTTTTGACATTCAATTCCTGCGACTCGTACAACTTTATTATTTTTAGTGTGAGCCTTCTATTCCGTTTTACTGTTGGGGTCACATTCAAATGATGTGTCAACAATTCTCTCTTCCCAAAGATAACACGACTTGGTAGGTAACAAAATATTTCAAATACTTGTCAGTATGAGGAGGTGCATTTGTACAACCACAATAGTGAACATTTTGTTAAAAAAATAACAAACCTTTAAAAATATATTTAGAACTCCTTTATTTGATCGCAGACTAAGCAGGGTGTACCTAATATCGTGGCATGGGATTGCGTGTCCCCATAGCACACACACACACACACACACACACACACACACACACACACACACACACACACACACACACACACACACACACACACACACACACACACACACACACACACACACACACACACACACACACACGCACACACTGGTTATCATTTGGAATGGGGACCAAGTTTTTGATCATCGCTTGTGGGGACCACCCTTTCTACAGGTTGTGGAGGCATACAAAAATTCGGTAAAATGGCCACTGGCCAGTTAGCTCATACACGTCTTTAAATCTCTGGATTGATGAAGTAATGTGCTGATCATTCTTACTGGGGACCCTGGGGAAAAAGAGTTAATATGGTTCATGGGGACCAAATTTAAATCATTTTGCATAATTCACACAAATTTGTACGTGACTACTGAGGACCATTTAAAAAAAAAAAAAAAAGTTCAAATTAAATATGACATGGTCCTCAGAATACAGCACTACAGCTGTCGTCTTATGGGAAGTTTCACCAGGTGGACGTGATTAGCTATACACGGAAGAAGTGTGAGCAGAGCAGCGAGTGCAGTACCAGCTACAGCCCGATGAGGGGGCTGCTGTGCAAATGTCTCACACTCAAACTAACCAGTAAACATGTTTTATGGGCCAAAGCTTAAAAATCACTTTGGCATCTTCAGAATAGATCTGAATATCATTTAAAAAGGTTTCCCTTTAGGGGAGCTGTTTTTTGGTCCCCATACCGTCAGAGGTCCCGTAAAGGTGACTGTGTAAACAGAGCGATGTCCCCATTAAGTATTGCCAGAACACACACACACACACACACACACACACACACACACACACACACACACACACACACACACACACACACACACACACACACACACACACACACACACACACACACACACACACACACACTCACACACACACGCACACACACAATAATATTTTGCCTTTGTATGTGCAGGTGCATGCACAATACAGAAAACGCACAATGTTTGTCACGCTCACACACACCCACACACACCCACACACACGCACACGCACACACACACACACACACACGCACACACACATACTATAAAGAGTGTAAAATGATCTCCCATTAAGGATGAAGACAAACCAGTGAGTGGGAGGTGTCCCCTGAGGTAGTCAATATAGTGGAACCATGGAACCATGGGAACTGGTTTGCAAGGGCCTACGGGCAGCCATGACCAGACATGGGGGTGTGTAGGACTGCCACACACACGCACACACCACAAGCTGGAGACGGACTCACCCAAGCAATCAGTAACCCTCGCCTCACTTGTCCAACAACAATGCAGGACACTTTAGTGACTGTTTGTGATGTTGATGATTTCTGTCATGATCTCACATGAAAGTTTGGACTTTATTATTAGTTTCCCTATTATTTCCAGTCCAGTGCTCTAATTTTGGTTTTCCACTTCCCGTTTGCCTCTACCACTTCACTTGTCTGAGCACGGGCTCTCTCACCTGTCCCTGGTTGGCAATCAGGACACACCTATCCCTGGCAATCAATCAATCAATCAATCAATCAATCAATCAATGTTTACTTATATAGCCATAAACCACGAGTGTCTCAAAGGGCTGCAGATCCCACATCAGGGCAAGAAAAAACTCAACCCAATGGGATGACAATGAAAAACCTTGGAGGGGGCCGCAGATGTGGGGACCCCACCTGGGGGACCGGTGCAATGGATGTCGAGTGGATCTAGCATAATATTGTGAGAGTCCAGTCCATAGTGAATCTAGTCAGGACACACCTGTCCCTGGTTGCCAATCAGACGAGATCCACTTGACATCCATCCGGTCGCCCAGGGGGCAGGGGGTCCCCACATCTGCGGCCCCCTCCAAGGTTTCTTGTTGTTCCCATTTGGTTGTGTTTTTTCTTGCCTTAATGTGGGATCTGAGCTGAGGATGTCCTTGTGGCTTGTGCAGCCCTTTGAGACACTTGTGATTAAGGGCTATATAAATAAACCTTATTTGATTGATTTAGGGTGCTTTTTATGCCAGGAATGGTCTGGATCACTTTGCTTTTTGTGTTTTGAACCTCCATGCAGCAGAGACGTCCTTGTGCTTCCTTTGCACTTTTTCCCGTTTTGTCTCCCCTAATAAGAAGGGTTTTATTTGCACTTTGCCTGCTGTCTCTGCATCTGACCAACAATGAGCAACATCGATTTCGTCACTGCGACATAACTGAAACACTTTTTGACGAATCGTTGCTGCACTTCTGAAGCCGATTGCATGTGCTGCCTTTGCTGCATGTGAGCGGGGATAGAAAAGGAGGAACAATGCGACCTAATGACAGTTCTCGTTCCCACGTGACTCCAAACAGACTTTAACAATCATCCTCATGTTGCATGCACGCTTGGATGAAAACAGTGAGGGGGACAGAAAGATAGAGATTGTGATTATGTGAACGGCTATTTAGCGTGTTCCCCGAGCAGGAAGTGAGCAGAGACCTGCTCCACTGGGATCTAATATGTTTTCCCTGCTCGCCATTTTACTCAGGACCCCAGCACCACCGAGAAGGGGTTCAAAAGAAGCTTGGCAGCGTGTGGCCCCGATGCTTAGAATTTCCTGTTTTTATGGAGGAAGCGGCGTACACGTGTAGAGATCGTTATTCTGATGTTCTGTGAGAGAAAAGGAGAAAAAAGGATGGTGTCATTTCTCATGAGCGTGCATGGGAAACAACTTGCATTGTTTCTGGGAAACTGACCCACTCTTTTAGTAAAACCATATTTAGCTCCAGTGCCAATACCAAGTCTTAAAAATACAACTGTGTCACAGCTTTAGTACTGTCGATACTCTAAATAGTGCAAGCTCTTCAGTTTGACAAAGTTCTGCTTTACCCCAAATCATTCAATTAAAGGCAAATTTGGTGGACTCACTTGTGGTCCAAGCTTAAATCTATTTAGGCTTTTAAATGATGTGGTTTTAGCCAGTGTACCCCTTATGGAGGTCTCGGTCGCTGGTCCACCATGCTGTGGTCTATTGGGTTCTATTAAAGGCCTACTGAAACCCACTACTACCGACCACGCAGTCTGATAGTTTATATATCAATGACGAAATCTTAACATTGCAACACATGCCAATACGGCCGGGTTAACTTATAAAGTGCAATTTTAAATTTCCCGCGAAATATCCGGCTGAAAACGTCTCGGTATGATGACGTTTGCGCGTGACGTCAGGGATTGTAGCAGACATTTTGGAACAGCACGGTGGCCAACTTAATTTGTCTGTTTTCATCGCAAAATTCCACAGTATTCTGGACATCTGTGTTGGTGAATCTTTTGCAATTTGTTTAATGAATAATGAAGACAGCAAAGAAGAAAGCTGTAGGTGGGATCGGTGTATTAGCGGCTGGCTACAGCAACACAACGCCGTCCGCCGCCGCGCCGCTGTCCTCACCGTTGTCTGGGTTGACTTCCTCCATCTCCGGGCCGCCGACCGCACCGATGATGGTGGTGAAGTCCTCTGTAGCGCCGTCGATCGCCGGAACGCAGGTGAGCACGGGTGGTGATGAGCAGATGAGGGCTGGCGTAGGTGCAGAGCTAATGTTTTTAGCATAGCTCTGTCGAGGTCCCGTAGCTAAGTTAGCTTCAATGGCGTCGTTAGCAACAGCATTGCTAGGCTTCGCCAGGCGGGACAGCATTAACCGTGTAGTTACAGGTCCAGGGTTTAGTTCAGTGTTTCCTGATAGTAGAAGTAATAGTAGTATTGTTGATCTTCGGTCTATCCTTCCAGTCAGGGGCTTATTTCTTCTGTTTCTATCCGCAGTTAAGCACGATGCTATCACGTTAGCTCCGAAGCTAAAGTGTTTCGCCGATGTATTGTCGTGGGGATACACTACCGTTCAAAAGTTTGGGGTCACATTGAAATGTCCTTATTTTTTAAGGAAAATCACTGTACTTTTCAATGAAGATAACTTTAAACTAGTCTTAACTTTAAAGAAATACACTCTATACATTGCTAATGTGGTAAATGACTATTCTAGCTGCAAATGTCTGGTTTTTGGTGCAATATCTACATAGGTGTATAGAGGCCCATTTCCAGCAACTATCACTCCAGTGTTCTAATGGTACAATGTGTTTGCTCATTGGCTCAGAAGGCTAATTGATGATTTGAAAACCCTTGTGCAATCATGTTCACACATCTGAAAACAGTATAGCTCTTTACAGAAGCTACAAAACTGACCTTCCTTTGAGCAGATTGAGTTTCTGGAGCATCACATTTGTGGGGTCAATTAAACGCTCAAAATGGCCAGAAAAAGAGAACTTTCATCTGAAACTCGACAGTCTATTATTGTTCTTAGAAATTAAGGCTATTCCACAAAATTGTTTGGGTGACCCCAAACTTTTGAACGGTAGTGTAAAAGTCACTGTGAATGTCCATTTCGCGTTCTCGACTCTCATTTTCAAGAGGATATAGTATCTGAGGTGGTTTAAAATACAAATCCGTGATCCACAATAGAAAAAGGAGAAAGTATGGAATCCAATGAGCCCTTGTACCTAAGTTACGGTCAGAGCGAAAAAAGATACATCCTGGCGTCCTGCACTGCACTCTAATCCTTCACTCTCACTTTCCTCATCCACAAATCTTTCATCCTCGCTCAAATTAATGGGGTAATCGTCGCTTTCTCGGTCCGAATTGCTCTCGCTGCTGGTGGGAATGATTGTAAACAATGTGCAGATGTGAGGCGCTCCACAACCTGTGACGTCACGCTACTTCCGGTACAGGCAAGGCTTTTTTATCAGCGACCAAAAGTTGCGAACTTTATCGTCGATGTTCTCTACTAAATCCTTTCAGCAAAAATATGGCAATATCGCGAAATAATCAAGTATGACACATAGAATGGACCTGCTATTCCTGTTTAATTAAGAACATTTCATTTCAGTAGGCCTTTAAGGCTCTTCTGGTTTTGACTTATTGGTTTCCTAGAAATCAATGATTAAAGATTAAGATTAGAGGATTAGATGAGTCAGCTTTGCGTTCTCCTTTATCAGCAACATTTTTTGCATGAGCATTGTGCAGAAGAGAATGCACACTTAAGGCGGTATCCACGTGATAGTGGGATTATTTAGAAGAAAAAACTGATGGATGCTTTTTAGACTTTTGTGAAGAATATTTTTCAACATAAGATCCTAAATAGTGTGTGAAAAGTATAAAATTGGGTGTACTATTAGTGGGCGTGTTTTGGGTGATCTACTAAGACTGCGTGAACAATTGATAACAAGCATGAGCTTGCGGCATTACCCCGGGATGCAGAGACATAAGGCGATGTACAAAATATTTTAGTGAAGAAAAAAGCAGGTTTCTCCAGGATGGACAAAGCAGTAGACCACAGGTGAATCGAAAACACTTAGCTTAGCACACAAAGCAAAGATGCAAAATTAAAAAAACAGAGGCTCAAACTTAAGCAGAATGTAGCAAACATGCGGAATGTAGCGTAGAGAAAACAGCATATGTATTATGAACCCTTCTGATTGCCAATCAGTAATAGGCGAGGAATCAGCGCTCTGAGCTGGGTTAAAGATGCCGCCTGACATGCCAAGCAGGAAAAGGAACTTAAAATAATAGTGCTTTAAAGGCAAAGGAAACTAAAACACAGGAAAAACATGACAAAAGTAATTTTATTTTTTATTTTTTTTATTTTTTTACAGAGTATAAGTATGCAAGTATAACATAATGGTTATACTTGCATACTTATTAATTGATTGATTGATATTAACTGATGCAAGTATAACATAATGTTATACTTGCATCAGAGTTAAGAATGGTGTGCCGAAGTTAATGAAAACTTAAGGCAGTATCCAAATGATAATGTGGATTATTAAAAAAATAAAAAATAAAAAATTAACTTGTGGATGCTTTTTGGACCTATGTCAAAAACATTTTTTTAACATTTAGGGCCTGATCTGTTAAGATCCAAATACCACACGCTTAATAGTATGTGTAAAGTACAAAATGATGTGTACTATTAGTGGGGCATGTTACATGTTATCTACTAAGACTGCGTGTGCAATTGATAACAAGTGCAAAAGTGGTGCAGACCGCCCTTTTTAAAAGAGGATTTTGGTGTATTCCAGCTGTCACCATGGAGACACTAATTTCCCTCCACATTCATGACATAGTATGCTCCAATGTTTTAAACTGTTATAATGAAGAATACACAGCAGATAAATATAGTATGAACCACATTTTCTGGGCATTATGCTGTAGAAATGCAATCTGGACAACAGAACCTTTTTTTCGCACGCTGAAGCTGCGAGGTGCCACTTTTGTGATGGTGCGTCTGGAATGATCTAGAAATGCATGCAAGAATGCATGTTGCAAGAGGGTTTTCTTTCATATAGAATGTAATAGTGAATTATATTTATATTTATTTTTACATTCTATATGAAAGAAAAACCTAATAATAACATATCTCCATATATAAGTTTTTATATTTATTTTTACATTCTATATGAAAGAAAAACCTAATAATAACATATCTCCATATATACGCCAGCAGACACCAAACAAATCAATGAAATCTGTTTTATTCTGCCCCTAAAGTCATCAAGCAGCTAAGAAATTATAAAATGATATTGCTGAAAAGACAATGTCAAAGTCAAAGTCAAAGTCAGCTTTATTGTCAAACAACTGTTTGTACAGGACATACAGGTGGACGAAATTACGTTCCTCTCACATCCACGGTGTCTATAAATATAAAGTGTAAAAGAAAAATAAAAAAGAAAGTGTGTCTACTATTGTTTTATTTCTGACAGTTCAAACATGTTGACATGCACATGAAGGACAGATGATTCTCTGTCCATCGCCTGTCTTTGCACTCATTTGTGTGTAGCTGGGCCAGTTTGCACGCACATTTCAAACAAGCTAAATATAGACGCAAAACAGCTGCTGCAAAACACTTTCAGTCTTGATAAATTCAAATGCGAGTGCTAGCCGAGTCATACCAAATACTATAAAAATGGGACCCATAACCTCCCTGCTTGGCACTCAGCAACAAAGGGTTGGAGTTGGGGGTTAAATCACCAAAATGATTCCCGGGCGCGGCGCCGCTGCTGCCCACTGCTCCCCAAGGGGATGGGTCAAATGCAGAGGACAAATTTCACCACATCTAGTGTGTGTGTGACAATCATTGGTACTTTAATCTTTAATCTTTAAATGATTATATTTGTATCTCCTCCCAATTTTGTGGGTGTTCTAAAAATCCTCATATATTCTGCATTTACTGTAAATGAGTACAAACATGCTAAATGGATTGCGCTTCCCATTTTGCTCATCTACAGAAACACACAAGTTTAGCAGATCAGCTTTGTCTGCGCTATCAAGTTTGCACATGTTTAAATACACACACATCTTTAGGAGATCAGGCCCATAGTTCAGAGCATTTGCGTGGAGATGCCAAGATTACCATTATATATACTTATATACACCATGATCGGTCTCTATCCAGGCTGGAAGGCAACGTTCAGGTAAAACATATTTTAATGAACAAAAAATCAAGTTGCTCTAGGATGGATGAAGAGTAGACTACGGGTGAATCCAAAATACTTAGCTTAGCACACAAAGCTAAGATGCAAGCGTAAAAAGAGGCATCATTTAAGCAGAATGTAGCATTGTCATTATCATTGCTGTATGCAAACAAAGAAGCCAGACTGAGTGTGGCGAGAAAGGTGAATAAATAGCTCTCTGATTAGTGCTCCACAGTAGGTGAGCGTGCCAACCACTAACCAGAGGCAGGTGAACCCAATTAGTACCCATGGTAACCAAAACAAACCCAGAGGTGCACAAAAGAGGAACTAAGGGAGTCCAAAACTAACAGAACATGACCAAACAAAACATGATCCGAGTCACGGATCATGACAAGTAGGGCTGTGAATCTTTGGGTGTCCCACGATTCGATTCAATATTGATTCTTGGGGTCACGATTCGATTTTTTTTCAATTCAACACGATTCTCGATTCAAAAACGATTTTTTCCCGATTCAAAAGGATTGTCTATTCATTCAATACATAGATTTTCAGCAGGATCTACCCCAGTCTGCTGACATGCAAGCAGAGTAGTAGATTTTTGTAAAAAGCTTTTATAATTGTAAAGGACAATGTTTTATCAACTGATTGCAATAATGTAAATTTGTTTTAACTATTAAATTTTATTTTCTTTCATTTCACTTTGTTGTCTGTGAAGCACTTTGAGTCTGCCTTGTGTATGAAAAGCGCTATACAAATAAAGTTGCCTTGCCTTGCCTTGCCTAAATGAACCAAAAATATGACTTATTTTATCTTTGTGAAAATATTGGACACAGTGTGTTGTCAAACTTATGAGATGCGATGCAAGTGTAAGCCACTGTGACACTTTTGTTAATTTTTTTAAAAATTATAAATGTCTAATGATAATGTCAATGAGGGATTTTTAATCACTGCTATGTTGAAATTGTAACTAATATTGATACTGTTGTTGATAATATTCATTTTTGTTTCACTACTTTTGGTTTGTTCTGTGTCGTGTTTGTCTCTCCTCTCAATTGCTCTGTTTATTGCAGTTCTGAGTGTTGCTGGGTCGGGTTTGGTTTTGGAATTGGATTGCATTGTTATGGTATTGATGTGTATTGTTTTGTTGGATTAATTAATTAAAAAAAAAAAAAAAATCAAAAAATTATTTAAAAAAATAAAAATCGATTTTTTTTTAAATTTAGAATCGATTCTGAATCGCACAACGTGAGAACCGCGATTCGAATTCGAATTGATTTTTTCCCACACCCCTAATGACAAGCATACAGTTCAGTTACTGAATGGCAATCAGTAGGGTTCATATTCTGTATCCCATATGCTACATTCTGCTTAAGTTTAGGCCTCTTTTTACGTTTGCATCTGCCATAACCTTAATAAAAGTGGTTTCAAGACAACTTCAAAAACGATCGATACTTTATACTTTTAGATTTCAGTCGAGAAAATTTTCGGTAATTTTCGTCGGCTAAAATGTTGAGAAATTTTCTTGATTGAAACTCAATCAATTTAGTTGACGAAAACATGACTAAAAATAAAATAAGTTTTCGTCAAAAGACTATGACTAAAACTAAATTAAAGACTGCTGTCAAAATTAACACTGTTAATGATAATAAAGACAAATATTTTTAGTCAACAAAATTAACACAGCAACAAATTAGCCTCCTGATTGCCAGTCAGTAACAGGCGAGGAACTAGCGCTCTGAACGGGGGTAAAGATGCCGCCTGACATGCCAAACGGGAATAGGAACTTAAAATAAGTGTGCTAGAGAGTGAAAGCAAACTAATACACAGAAACACCCAATACAAAAGTCCATAAGTGGAACATGACAAAATTGACACTTAGTTGTTTTCAGTAACATCCATCAAAATGAATGAGAAGTACACAATTTACTGTTGTTTTTTTCACTTATTTTTACACTTATTGATGACATTTTAAAACAAGTCATTAGCAAAAAGATGTAATGATTAACCCGTTTCTTCAACGATTTGTATTGAAATTTGCGAAAAATGGTTAAATATTAAAGAGCTTACAAAATGATGATTGCAACTGACTTGCATGTGTTTCCACAAGTGGCCCTTAGTCTTTAGTGATCCTCATGGGTCCTCTGAGGCCAAAACTCACGGCGAGGAGCTCCACTGTGGGAACTGGGCTCTGCCTGCTGCATTGTAACACTGAGTACTCTCTGTAGACCCAGCATGGATGAGAAATGACTGCACCTTCACTGGGATCCCTCCTAACTCGGAGAGCCATGTTGCTTTCTCTCCTTCCCTTTCGCGGTCCAATAAAGCAGCACCAAGCGTCAACTGTGAGAACGGTTGCATCACAGCTCTGGTGGTTTCTCAGAGCCCTCCGTCCCTGTTTTTTCGTGATCAATCTGTGGGAAACCTCGGTTTTGGACTGTTGCCTCTGTTCCCACCACCAGTTCGGTTAGAAAATAGATTTCTGGTCATGTACCGTGCGTCTAAACTGAACCGGTTCTAGCCCGCTTCTTCTCATGGGTTTGTTTGAGGGTAAGAGCAATCAAGCTTTCCTATGAAGGTAGCAAAAGTAGTCACATGATGCTGAATGGAAGACTCAAAAATGAATTGCTTGCATTAAATAATTTCCCCATAAGGACTTTGATTAACTGAGGGTAAAACCATGTGATGGTTCATTGATAAAATGCAGAGATCGTTAGAGGAATCCCATCCAGACAGGCGTGCTCCTACCAAGAGGAACCTTTTCTCTTTCTCAATATGTGGAAGGAGAACATAAGCAAGAACTGAGAGCGACTATATAAAGGAGGGATATTCAATACGGGTGATAAAAAAAAACGATTTACATCCAAATCCCGGTTTTTATTTATTCTGATTTTAAATCGATTCATAGTACACATACAGTATATAGACATACACATATACATATATGCACACACATACATACATATACTGTATATATGTATGTATATATATATATATATATATATATATATATATATATATATATATATATATATATATATATATATATATATATATATATATATATATATATATATATACATGCACACATACATTCACACAAGTATTTGTATGTATGTATGCGTATGTGTGTATGTATGTATATATATATATATATATCTACATATATACATCCTGCACTACAACGAGCTAATGCAACAACATTTCGTTCTTATCTGTACAGTAAAGTTCAAATTTGAATGACAATAAAGGAAGTCTAAGTTTAAGTCTTACATATATATATATATATATATATATATATATATATATATATATATATATATATATATATATATATATATATATATATATATATATATATATATATACACATATATGTATACACATATTTATATACACATATATGTATATATACATACATATATATATACATGTACATACACTCATACATATATACACATACATTCATATATACACATACATATACATATTAGGGTTGTACGGTATACAGGTACTAGTATAGCACCGCAATACTAATGAATCATATTTGGTAATATACTATGCCCCCCTTTTTTTAACGGGCATGACGGCACGTCATCGCCACGTTGTGTCATTGCTGGTTTAAGAGCAGAGGAGCATGTTCGGCAGCGCACAGTACTTACAAGCTGACACAGCGTGTAGACAAAAAAGGGTGAATGGATGCATTTTGGCTTAAAAACTAACGATAAAGGTGAAGTTATAACACTGAAACGCCCTCAGGAAGAGGTGCTTTAAGACATGGCTAGCGGCTAAAGTCCATCCGTAGTCTGCGGTGTTTTAGTTACTTCTAAATCACTAATCCTCGCCTCCATGGCGACAAATAAAGTAAGCTTCCTACAAGTATCATCCCTGCAGGACGAGGAATAGCTAAACATGCTTCACTACACACCGTAGCTCACCGGTGTCACAATGTAAACAAACCCCATTGGTGGATATACACCTAACATCCTCTGTAATGATACCAAGTACAGGAGCGTATATAGTCGATACTACTATGATTACATAGATTTTTTTTTGCATCACAAAATCTTTTTTTGTTTTTTTTAAATTGATATTATGATTATAAACTCAGGAAATATGTCCCTGGACACATGAGGACTTAAATTATGACCATTGTATGATGCTGTAACGACTTGGTATCGGATTGATTTCCAAATTTGTGGTATCATCCAAAACTAATGTAAAGCTTCCAACTAACAGAAGAATAAGTGATTATTACATTTTAACAGAAGTGTGGATAGAACATGTTAAAAGAGAAAGTAGATTAATAATTCATTTTCCACCACTTGTCCTTAAAGGCCTACTGAAACCCACTACTACCGACCACGCAGTCTGATAGTTTATATATCAATGATGAAATCTTAACATTGCAACACATGCCAATACGGCCGGGTTAACTTATAAATTGCAATTTGAAATTTCCCGCCACACTTCCGGTTGAAAACGTCTAGATATGATGACGTATGCGCGTGACGGAATCAGTTGATGCGGAAGTATTGGTACCCCATTGAATCCAATACATAAAAACTCTGTTTTCATTTCAAAATTCCACAGTATTCTGGACATCTGTGTTGGTGAATCTTTTGCAATTTGTTTAATGAACAATGGAGACTGCAAAGAAGAAAGTTGTAGGTGGGATCGGTGTATTAGCGGCGTACTACAGCAACACAACCAGGAAGACAGAGATGGATAGCAGACGCGTTAGCCGCCGAACTCACCTTAACTTCCTCCGTCTCGCCGACCGCATCTGTGATCGGGTGAAGTCCTTCGTCGCACCGTCGATCGCTGGAACGCAGGTGAGCACGGGTGTTGATGAGCAGATGAGGGCTGGCTGGCGTAGGTGGATAGCTAATGTTTTTAGCATAGCTCTGTGAGGTACGGTTGCTCAGTTAGTTTCAATGGCGTCGTTAGCAACAGCATTGTTAACCTTCGCCAGGCTGGAAAGCATTAACCGTGTATTTACATGTCCCTGGTTTAATAGTGTTGTTGATCTTCTGTCTATCCTTCCAGTCAGGGATTTATTTATTTTGTTTCTATATGCAGTTAAGCTAGATGCTATCACGTTAGCTCCGTAGCTAAAGTGTTTCGTCGATGTATTGTCGTGGAGATAAAAGTCACTGTGAATGTCCATTTTGCGTTCTCGACTCTCATTTTCAAGAGGATATAGTATCCGAGGTGGTTTAAAATACAAATCCTTGATCCACAATAGAAAAAGGAGTGAGTGTGGAATCCAATGAGCCAGCTTGTACCTAAGTTACGGTCAGAGCGAAAAAAGATATGTCTTGCACTGCATTCTAGTACTTCACTCGAACGTTCCTCATCCACTAATCTTTCATCCTCGCTCAAATTAATGGGGTAATCGTCGCTTTCTTGGTCCGAATCGCTCTAGTTGCGTTGAAAACAATAGGAAAATGTGAGGAGCCTTTCAATTGACTACGTCACGCTACTTCCAGGAGGGGCAAGGCTTTTTTTTATCAGATACCAAAAGTTGCGATCTTTATCGTCGTTGTTCTCTACTAAATCCTTTGAGCAAAAATATGGCAATATCGCGAAATGATCAAGTATGACACATAGAATGGATCTGCTATCCCCGTTTAAATAAAAAAAAAATCATTTCAGTAGGCCTTTAATAATTTTGATGAAATAATAGAATGATAAATGGCACAATATGTTTCTGCATATGTCAGCAGCTAAATTAGGAGCTTTTGTTTGCTTACTTATTAATAAAAGACAAGTTGTCTTGTATGTTTACTATTTTATTTAAGGACAAACTTGCAATAAGAAACATATGTTTAATGTACCGTAAGATTGTTTGTTAAAATAAAGCCAATAATGCAATTTTTTGTGGTCCCCTTTATTTAAAAAAGTATCAAAATACAATTTGGTACCGGTACCGGTGGCTTTTAGTACTTTTTGGTTTCCCCATTTTTTTAGTATATATATTTAGTAAAAAAAGTAGTGTTTCTAAGTCTTTTCAATTGCTTTGCAAATTTCTATCCTAAGCATTATAAAGCTGGTATTGGGTTGGAATTAATGTTGCTGCATTCTCTTTTACGAGACTGACTAACATGTGGTATTTTTGATAAATAACATTTGAAAAAAACATTTTAAAAATATGTTTTTAGACCAGCACTTCACTACGCCTGCAGTTAGGAGGAGCACTTGTTACCTGTAACCTGTTTTGAAAAGGTTTTATTTTAATTGATATACCAACTAATATTTTACAAGGATCATTGTGAATCGAGAATCTATTCTGAATCAAATCGTCACCCCAAGAATCCGAATCTAGTTGAATCAAATCTTGAGGTGCCCAACAATTTTCACCTCTATTATTCAACTAAATTGTTTTGGGGACCACATTTCAAGAAAGCCGAAGACGGGGGCGGGGGGTCTTTTTGTCTATTAATTATTGTCAGAGTTACAGGAGTGCGCTGCTGTTTTCGAGGACGATCTGCAAAAAAAGCTAGTCAAAGATCATTCCTATAACAGCACTCTAGTGTTTTTAAGAAAGTCTCTCACAAGTTTTTTTTTTACTGAACTCGCCGACCACCAGTTGATAGCACAAATGATAAAAAGTGAGGACCTAAAATGGAACTTTAAGGAACACCAGTAGTATAACTAAAGATGTTGAATGCATCAGAATAAACAACCAGCAACACCCTAGTTACATAAATCACTTTACGAAAAAAAATTGTTTAAGTGCCAAATGGAGAGGACTTAAAGGGGTGCCTTGAGGAACGCCTCAGTTATGTAAATCACAAGTTCTATATTTGCTAGCAAGGTTAAAATGGCAATGCAAGGATCTGCCATTGTGTTTAGTTCCTCTATAGAGCACTCTAGTGTTTTTAGGAATTTGCTCCAAAATTGTTTGTCTCCCAAGTTTTGGACTGAACTCATGGGGCCGGTATAGTGTCATTCCCGGGCCCGATTTGGCCCACAGGTCGCCGGCTGAATAGCCCTTGATATAAAACACTTCATGCATACATCCAAATCAGCGCTCTTCTGCTCCCCACATGTGGACCAGAGAGCCGGTCCTCACAGAAGAAGCGAAGACAGCTGGAAAATCCCCCTGAGCCTCGTCTAATTGAAAGCTTATCATCTTCTCTTTGTGCTTGGTGAGCAGGGGAGGGAGTGGGGTGGGCGGATCTCGGGGCGTGTTGGCAAGGAAAAAGGTAGACGCTGCCACAGTGACACTGTCGGAGAGTCTTGAAGAAGACTGTGCGGATCTGTCAGACACACTGAGAAAGCGGAGCTGGGGCGGTCTGGGCTCTGAGGTAGTGTGAGATCTGTCAGCAGGGGATTGCATGTGTGTGTGTGTGTGTGTGTGTGTGTGTGTGTGTGAGGGAGTGTGTGTGTGTAACAGATAGCGTCTTGCGTGCATGGAGATGCTTTCAGTGTGCAGAGTTAATTGAATACAGCGTAGATCAAGGCAGTGTGCATCCCGAGGCTTTGTTGTTCTGCCAACAGTGCCCCCATAGAAGGCCTAACACACACACATAGGGACACACACATAAACACAACTGACGTCTGCAGGAAAAAAAGGAACGGGAAGAAGAAAAGAGACGGTAAAATAAACAGGGAGGCCTTTCAGTGTTTATCTACAGGTGGCATTAGTTTAAGAGCGAGGATTTGCTGCTGTTCAATTTCTGGTTAACCACACGAGACATCAAATCTAACCACTGAATATGGTAGCTTCTCATATGTTTGTTTTCCAGGCGCAACAGCATAAAGCAGTCCAAACCAATACATGTCGTAATATAAAATTCATACTTATTTCAAAACTACAGGAGGTCCTTGGTTTGCGAACACTGTACACGAAACACATGAAATCATGAAATAATACATGATCCAAATTCAATGACACAGAATAAAAAAAACTGAACATTTCCTTATTTTCGTACCTGTACAATAGTAAGTCTGAGGTTTCGGTGCGGTATTGTTGGTCTGGACTCCAGGATGCAGAGACATCAGTCAAGTGCAGAAAATAATATATTTTTTTCAGGAAAATGCAGGCAATAGAAATAATAAAAAGACAGATGCACAAAGAGCTTACATAGGTGTTAAATGCAAAGCAAGCAGGGACAGGGCTGGCATAAGATGCATCCTTATTGGCAACCAGTACAGGTGTGTTATAACTGCCAATCAGGGACAGGTGAAGGAGCCAGCGCTAAGACCAGAGGAATGGTAGGCAAGAAGGAAGTGAAACGACAAAAAAAAAAAGAGCGCTGGAAAGGAAATAAGACAAAAGACAAGAAAACAATAATAACTGTCATGTGAGATTATGACAAAGGCAAGGCAAGTTTATTTATAGAGCGCTATTGTAAGCGAGGCAATTTAAAGTGCCCATCTATCCATCCATCTCCTTCCGCTTATCCGAGGTCGGGTCGTGGGGGCAGCAGCCTAAGCAGATAAGCCCAGACTTCCCTCTCCCCAGCCACTTCGTCCAGCTCTTCCCGGGGGATCCCGAGGTGTTCCCAGGCCAGCCGGGAGACATAGTCTTCCCAACGTGTCCTGGGTCTTCCCCGTGGCCTTCTACCGGTCGGACGTGCCCTAAACACCTCCCTAGGGAGGCGTTCGGGTGGCATCCTGACCAGATGCCCAAACCACCTCATCTGGCTCCTCTCGATGTGGAGGAGCAGCGGCTTTACTTTGAGCTCCCGGATGGCAGAGCTGCTCACCCTATCTCTAAAGGAGAGCCCGCCACCCGGCGGAGGAAACTCATTTCGGCCGCTTGTACCCGTAATCTTGTCCTTTCGGTCATAACCCAAAGCTCATGACTGTAGGTGAGGATGGGAACGTAGATCGACCGGTAAATTGAGAGCTTTGCCTTCCGGCTCAGCTCCTTCTTCACCACAACGGATCGATACAGCGTCCGCATTACTGAAGACGCCGCACCGATTCGCCTGTCGATCTCATGATCCACACTTCCCTCACTCGTGAACAAGACTCCAAGGTACTTGAACTCCTCCACTTGGGGTAGGGTCTCCTCCGCAACCCGGAGATGGCACTCCACCCTTTTCCGGGCGAGAACAATGGACTCGGACTTGGAGGTGCTGATTCTCATCCCAGTCGCTTCACACTCAGCTGCGAACCGATCCAGCGAGAGCTGAAGATCCTGGCCAGATGAAGCCATCAGGACCACATCATCTGCAAAAAGCAGAGACCTAATCCTGCAGCCACCAAACCAGATCCCCTCAACGCCTTGACTGCGCCTAGAAATTCTGTCCATAAAAGTTATGAACAGAATCGGTGACAAAGGGCAGCCTTGGCGGAGTCCAACCCTCACTGGAAACGTGTCCGACTTACTGCCGGCAATGCGGACCAAGCTCTGACACTGATCATACAGGGAGCGGACCGCCACAACCAGACAGTCCGATACCCCATACTCTCTAAGCCAGGAGTCCACAAACTTCTTGACTCTGGGGCTGCATTGGGTTAAAACAATTTGGCCGGGGGCCGGGCTGTATATATATATATATATATGTATATAAATATATATATATATATATATATATATATATATATATATATATATATATATATATATATATATATATATATATATATATATATATATATATATATATATATATATATATATATATATATATATATATATATATATATATATATATATATATATATATATATATATATATATATATATATATATATATATATATATATATATTTATATATATATATATATATATATATATATATTTATATATATATATATATATATATATATTTATATATATATATATATATATATATATATATATATATATATATATATATATATATATATATATATATATATATATATATATATATATATATATATATATATATATATATATATATATATACAGCCCGGTTGTATTAGGATTATATTAGATACAGTATATATAGCGCACTTTCCGCGCGCGCGATGATGTCACGTTATCGATGAGAAAATGCATTTTTAGACAATATGATTTGCCTGAGCGGCTAGGAGACACCCTGAGTAGCAAGCGGTACAAAGTGGATAAGAAAAGACAGAAAAAATATATATATACTGTATATATATATATATATATATATGTATTTTTATTTTATTTTATTTTATTTTTATACTTTTGACTTCCTGCGGGCCTGATTTTGGACGCTGGCGGGCCGGATCCGCGGGCCGTAGTTTGGGGACCCCTGCTCTATGCACTCCCTACAGGACTTCCCGAGGGACACGGTCGAATGCCTTCTCCAAGTCCACAAAGCACATGTAGACTGGTTGGGCAAACTCCCATGCACCCTCAAGGACCCTGCCGAGAGTATAGAGCTGGTCCACAGTTCCACGACCAGGACGAAAACCACACTGTTCCTCCTGAATCCGAGGTTCGACTACCCGGCGTAGCCTCCTCTCCAGTACACCTGAATAGACCTTACCGGGAAGGCTGAGGAGTGTGATCCCACGATAGTTAAAACACACACTCCGGTTCCCCTTCTTAAAGAGAGGAACCATCATCCTGGTCTGCCAATCCAGAGGTACCGCCCCCGATGTCCACGCGATGCTGCAGAGTCTTGTCAACCAAGACAGCCCCACAGCATCCAGAGCCTTAAGGAACCCCGGGCGGATCTCATCTACCCCTGGGGCCTTGCCACCGAGGAGCTTTTTAACTACCTCAGCAACCTCATCCCCAGAAATAGGAGAGCCCACCCACAGATTCCCCAGGCACTGCTTCCTCATAGGAAGACGTGTTGGTGGGATTGAGGAGGTCTTCGAAGTATTCCTTCCACCGATCCACAACATCCGCAGTCGAGGTCAGCAGAACACCATCCTCACCATACACTGTGTTGATAGTGCACTGCTTCCCCTTCCTGAGGCGGCGGATGGTGGTCCAGAATCGCTTCGAAGCCGTCCGGAAGTCGTTTTCCATGGCTTCCCCAAACTCCTCCTATGTCCGAGTTTTTGCCTCCGCGACCGCTGAAGCCGCACACCGCTTGGCCTGTCGGTACCTGTCCGCTGCCTCAGGAGTCCTATGAGCCAAAAGAACCTGATAGGATTCTTTCTTCAGCTTGACGGCATCCCTCACCGCCGGTGTCCACCAACGGGTTCTAGGATTACCGCCACGACAGGCACCAACTACCTTGCGGCCACAGCTCCAATCAGCCGCCTCGACAATAGAGGTGCGGAACATGGTCCATTCGGACTCAATGTCCAGCACCTCCCTTGTGACATGTTCAAAGTTCTTCCGGAGGTGGGAATTGAAACTCTCTCTGACAGGAGACTCTGCCAGACGTTCCCAGCAAACCCTCACAATGCGTTTGGGCCTGCCAGGTCTGTCCGGCATCCTCCCCCACCATCGCAGCCAACTCACCACCAGGTGGTGATCGGTAGAAAGCTCCGCCCCTCTCTTCAAACGAGTGTCCAAAACATGAGGCCGCAAATCCGATGACACAACTACAAAGTCGATCATGGAACTGCGGCCTAGGGTGTCCTGGTGCCAAGTGCACATATGGACACCCTTATGTTTGAACATGGTGTTCGTTATGGACAATCTGTGACGGGCACAAAAGTCCAATAACAAAACATCACTCGGGTTCGATCCGGGCGGCCATTCTTCCCAATCACGCCTCTCCAGGTTTCACTGTCGTTGCCAATATGAGCATTGAAGTCCCCCAGTAGAACGAGGGAATCACCAGGGGGAGCACTCTCAAGTACTCCCTCGAGTGAATCCAAAAAGGGTGGGTACTCTGAGCTGCCGTTTGGCGCATAAGCGCAAACCACAGTCAAGACCCGTCCCCCCACCCGAAGGCGGAAGGAAGCTACCCTCTCGTCCACTGGGTTGAACTCCAACGTGCAGGCTCTGAGCCGGGGGGAAACTAGAATTGCCACCCCAGCCTGTCGCCTCTCACTGCTGGCAACGCCAGAGTGGAAGAGAGTCCAGCCCCTCTCGAGAGAACTGGTTCCAGAGCCCTTGCTGTGTGTTGAAGTGAGTCCGACTATATCTAGCCGGAACTTCTCCACCTCGCGCACTAGCTCAGGCTCCTTCCCCCCCAGCGAGGTGACGTTCCACATCCCAAGAGAGCGCTTCTGTAGCCGAGGATCGGACCACCAAGTGCCCTGCCTTCGGCTTCCGCCCAGCTCACATTGCACCCAACTTCGTTGGCCCCTGCTATGGGTGGTGAGCCCATTAGAGAGGGGACCCACGTTGCCTCTTCGGGCTGTGCCCGCCCGGCCACCAGGCGCTCGCCATTGTGCCCCACCTCCGGGCCTGGCTCCAGAAGGGGGCCCCGGTGACCCGCGTCCGGGCGAGGGAAATCTGGGTCCTTTGTTTTTTTTCTTCATGGAGGTCTTCGAGCTGCTCTTTGTCTGATCCCTCAGCTAAGACTAGTTTGTCTTGGGAGACCCTACCAGGGGGCATAAAGCCCCCGGACAACATAGCTCCTAGGATCATTGGGACACGCAAACTCCTCCACCACAGTAAGGTGGCAGCTCAGAGAGAAAATTGAAAGTGCTTTACCGAAAAATTACAAGAAGGCGAGAAAAATCATAAATAAAATTAAAATTAAGATAACATTTAAATCACCTCTGAGCGACATGCCACTTTGTGTTTGCTGCCTTGTATATGAAATAAAAGACTCTTACCTGCACTCTGATTCCTGCCGTCTTTTTGCATCCTGAGAACACAACCATCGCTCCACACACTATTTACTTTTGCCATTGACATTTTGAGTGGCACTGTCTTCCCTGTCCTTGATTGAGTCTTTAAAAACATTTTTGTTTTTTTAGCAAAATGAAATATTGGTGAGAGGTGTCCAGCCTTGGACTACTAATGTTACTGATCACAAAAGTAGGTCTCATTTATTACCAAAATATTTCAAGACATTGTACAGCTCAAATGATTTAAAGCTGTTATTACAGTACATGTTACTTTTACTAGTGGCGAGGTGTGTGCTGGCAGGGTGAGGTCGAGTGGAGCTAGATTCCACGTGTGTGCTTTATTTACGTACTGGGTATCACAGCGTTGACAGCCGAGGTCTTTTTTCCATATCCCTTCAGATGTGTGCTTAATTGGCAATGTCACTAATAGCAAAGAGGAGGGTGGTTATTAAAAAGGCTTTCTGAGAATGTAATGAAAATAAATGTGCAAATAAACAGATGCGTAGAGTACTACATCATTTGCTGTGGCGTTGGATTGTGTCTCGTTAACCTTCAAGATCATCTTTCGGCCAATACAATGGCGCTCGTTTTTGGAAGAATAGTTTTTCCCTTTGTCGCCATGTTGAACATTTTCTCTTTAAACACCTTCCTGTGTTCAATTATAAGAGGCCTGGCGATCCAGACATGGCAGTGTTGAGTTTCAACTGTTGTAACATGGTATTGTTTTAAGAGCTATGAAAATAATGTGGAAGAATGTGTCCATGAATACTGATCCAGAAATCTCACTTGGGTGGGATTTCTCCTCAAAAAGAGACGTGGGGAGTGATTAGTTGTCATAACACTCTTGGAATTTCTTTGATTGGGTTTTCTTTGAAACAACAAAAAAAACGTGATGGAAACTGTAACACATTTTTTAATTACAATTATTAAAAACTACATTATCTGAAAACTTTACAAGCACTCCATATGGAAACATGAATGATATTAATACATACAGGGATTCTTTTAAATTAACATATCAGATGTACATGCTTTGAGCATTAAAACAGACAGGAAAGGCAAAGTAAAATTTTTGGTGGATCCTCCTGAAGGAACCGGCGTCCTCTGCAGTGGACATTTGTTTTAAGTCTTTTTCTTTTGTCAGAAAAAAAAAAAGATGTCAAACACAGAATGTCCACTGCAGAGGACGCCACAGGAGGTCAAGAAAAAGCTAGTTCTTTTAGAAAGAAACCGAAGTAATATTGTGCTCTAATATACAATAAATTACAATTCACTTGTACATTTTGGCTTCCTACTATTACATTAAGAATGTTATCAGAGATGAAGATTTTCTTCATCGCAAACACAGAACAAGTATTTGGTTTCTCTAGCTGCATGATTGTTTTTGCTTCAACCACATAAAGAAGAGCAGCGGGGGAAAAAAACAACATACAAATAAAAGAAGAGGCGAGAGCCAGACAAGTTCTCCCACTTTACCACAAAGCATATTTTTAAAGTTGTGACTCGCGTTGTGGAAGAGCTCCTCATAGATATGATATGGTACATGCTGCAAATACCTCAGCATGGCTCATACTAAGATGGTCCTGTACAGACGTGTGAAATATTGGCACCAATAAGTGAGTCCACAAGCAACAGTCATCAAGGCTTCAAAATGCTTACAGATTATCCAGAACAAAGGGTCTGTGCACGGCGGCCGACTTTCTTCTTTTGCATAATTGCCTTTGGGGGTAAAAAGACACCGCTTTTTGACTCGGTTCCTCCCTTCTTTGATTGAAGGGTCCCACGTGTGCACACACACACTCACACTCCCAAAGGTGTCTTATAAATATGTACAGAAATGCTTTGTCAAGCTTTTAAATGCCTGTCAGTATAAAACAGCAAAGAAGAGGGAAATTTAAGTTTGAACTTAGTGCAAATATTAGGTAAATTTTAAAGCTTCCGATACCCTCCCGAGAAAGGTGGACTTTCCCCAAATTGTGTCCACTGCAGAGGACGCTTTTTCAGAGGAGACACATGACACATGATCTCACTAACAAAGTCGGTCAGGCGGGGTTCATGCAGGATAAAGGTTTTTAGTGCATCAAAGCTACATTGGAAGACAAAATAATTACTTTAAAGCTTTGTTTGGTTTTTATAATTTAGTTGCAATATATTACAGGAGTTCCAAATGTATTCTAAGACATAACATTATGCTTATACCGTAAAAAGAAAACAAAATCTATATAAAAAAAAACAGGGAAGCTGGAGAGCAATACTTAAAAGGATTTTGGGGGAAAATGCACACATTTCCTCAAACTTTGGCTCAAATAAATATCAAAAAGTAAACCGTGTCGTCCAGTTTCAAAACACCAGAGTTGTATCTTTTGTGAAGAAGAAAAAATATACATTTTCAAAAAAGGGACTCCAATCAACAAATGGGAAGATTGTCAACTGTCTCAGCAGAGGAAGTATTGTCTGTAAGGCAACCTGCATGCAGCACTTGGAGAGTACATTTGAGTCCAGCAGCTCAGGATGCAACTGGAAAATGTTTTTTTTTTTTTCAATATCTGAAGTTTGCATAATTTCAAATGAAAGCTTCGGAGGACTGATGGTTTCAGCAGTGCAGCCAAAGCCTTGGAGGCACGTCTGAGTCACTGGTGGGGCAAACGTTGAGTCTGGTTGCGCTCCTCCGCCCTCATGAAGGGCTGACTCAGGCTGAAGTGAACTGTATGGCTTTCCTCAGCTCCTATGGCTTTTTTTATAGGCTTCAAGGGTACAAGTCTGAGCACAGTGCAGAGTTTACAAAATACATGGACGTTTTTATCAGCGTTAAAACGCACAAAGTCTTAATAGGCTACAGAAATAAAAGACAAACATGCATCATTTTTTTCTTTCTTTTCTTTCAGTGTTCTGTAGTTTGTTCATCGTTCTCTTCACTTTCCCACGCTTCCTTCACCGGGCCAGTCAGTAAGGCCTCCAGACGGACTCATCCAGGCGCCCCGAGGCGCTCATGGCCGTGGGGGAATTGCTGTGGCTGCCGTCGGCCTCCACGCCCTCGCTCTGGGCGTTCAGGCCCGGGTTCATCAGGCTGTTGGTGCCGCCAGTGCCCCCGGCACCCGAGCAGGAGAGGAGGCGGGTGGGCGAGCGCTCGCCCCCGGTGTTCCCCGGCGCCACCATGGAGAACTGGTAGGACCCGGATCCTGTGCCGTAATACAGGTAGGAGTTGGACTGGAAGTTCTGGGTCTGGTTGTTTGAGTAGGGCGGCGGCAGGTAGGTGTGGTATCTCGATGGAGCCGACATGCTGAGGCCGCTGATGCTGGTGCTGGAAGTGTTGGTGGAGTAAGGGAAGGCCCCGGGGTAATGGATGCGAGGGTCGGAGAAGCGCGGATCGGTCAGCGGAGACGGGAAGGTGGTCCTCTGCTGGAAGAGATCCGTCGTTCCTGTTGAAGGAAACAAAAAAAACATAAGGTGGACCATCAAACAGGATTCAAAAACAAAAAACATGACATATTTTTTAGGCGATAATCACAGTAAATTAATAATTCACCTTCGAAAAGAGCCCAATATTCTGACACTATTGCCAGGATGTCACATATTTTGAATGTGTTACTTGAATACATTACATTTATTTGCTCAAAACTAGGTAACAAGTGCTGGCCGGGTTTATTTTGAGGCGGAATTTTCCAGCGAGAACACCAGTCCGAGTCTCCTCACTCATCTTTGCATGCATTGACCTGATCACTGGCCGCGGTTAATCACTACATGAATACCGTATTTTACGGACTATAAGCCGCTACTTCTTTCTCACACTTTGAACCCTGTGGCTTATAAAACGGTGCGGCTATTTTATCTTTTTTTTTTATTCGCTAACAACCATAATGTTTTGTATTCAACAAATAGTTTTCAACACTGACAGAGACACTGAAAAGGTGTGTTATTGTTTGTGCTATGGCGCCATCTTTTGGATGAGTTTTCCCACGGCAGGTGCTGCGGGCTGAAAATGTATTTCCTGTTTTTAGCTTTGAACCGGAAGTATAAGTCCTGTTTTCATTCAATCTCGAAAGGATTCTTCATTCATCACTCCAAGCAACGTTGGTAAGTTTTACAATATAACTAAAACACTTCATACTTACAAAACTGTCCCATGTGATGGAGTGTTTTCATGCATATTTCTACGTGCTATCGTAATGTAATCAAGCTAGCGTCGTTAGCATTAGTGGATATGCTAACACAATCACAAGTGTTTGTGTTAGTATTAACTTACAATGGCATTCGTTTTGTATTATTTCAGTTTCGTAAATTCACCAAACCTTGAGTCTGTTTAGCTGATTGGAGAGCTAGCTTCCGCAGCCGGTGGTCCATGACGATGACTTCTGTTTTGTTTGATCAGCCGTTGTACTGCCGTTAAGGTATTTAAATAAGCATTTACAAAATATTTCGTCTCTGTATATATCTGCGGCTTATTTGTGTAAAAATATTTTTTCTCCTAAAATTTGGTGGGTGCTTAAATACCGGTGCACTCTATAGCCCGGAAAGTAAGGTAAATAATTGCAGGATTCATCTGTATTTTTATACCTGAATAATGGAATATTTTTGTGATTCATCACATGAGTTAATGCATTAAATTGGCCGGCCTTGATAAAAAAAAGTTGTTGTTTCAGGATAACCCAACCCAACTCATGAAGAAGAGTTTGTGAAGACCATCTCCCCACAGCCCAGCCCACCTACCTTTTAAAACATAACAATATAAAGGATCCTGTCTGTCTCAAAGCAATGAAAAGAAGCTCTGTCAGAGCAGGTGGGTGTTTTCTACAAACACAAACGACTTGTCGAACTGTTGCAAATCATCATAAATCATACTTAAGAGGGAAAACATGAAAACAGCAAATAAAAAGGGGGAAAAAAAGGAGTGGGAAGAAGAATGATATATTTATGGGAATATTTTCTAAATGAATTATGTCACGAAGCACATGGGCTTGCCTGACGTGTTGAGCGTGTTCGCCTTTCATGCTGCACAACACGGACATATTTGGAATGGAGGCAATATGGCCATGAGCCATAACCGTAAACGCCCTGAACCCGGTTGACAATCACAAGTTCCTCATACCTGGTGACACCTGCTGCTTGACAGACAACACACACACACACACACACACACACACACACACACACACACACACACACACACACACACACACACACACACACACACACACACACACACACACACACACACACACACACGCACACGCACACGCACGCACACACACACACGCACACACACAAACGTCGGTGCATTTCAATAGCCGCATGCGGCTTTTATGTGTCCAACATGACCACATGACTGGCAGTGTAAAATGAGAATTTAAATGGCAGAAAAAAGGGAGCTTGTATTAGTGCAGCAAGCAGTTGCACGCTCCAGCCCTGAGGGGGGAGAATGCCAAACTTGCGTGCCACAGTCTTGTTCAAATGTCTTTTCCCTATGTCTGGAAAACTGGGTCCATTTTCAACGTAAAAAAAAAAAAAAAAAAAATATTCCTTTGCACTTTCCATTGGTCTTGTTGTGCACTTTTTTCTTTTTTTTTCTACATTTCAGTAGAATTGTGTCTTCTTTTTGGGGGTGAAATAGTCTGGTGGTGGTGGTGGTGGCGGCGGGAAGATTGTTTCTTTTTCCAGAGTCTACCAGGCGCTGGAGTTCGTATCTGATTTCACGCGAGGAAAATTCGAGCCTTCAGCTGCTGTTGATTCGGGTAAAGTGGAGTCGGCCCACTAATTCCTACCGGACTCCCAAAAGAACTTTCTCTCTCTCTCTCTCTCTCTCTCTCTCTCTCTCTGTCTCTCTCTCTCTCTGTCTGCCTGTCTCTCTTCATCATCCTGCGCCTGTGCTATATTTAGGTCTCAGGCTGCAGCAACGCCAGGGGAGGATCCTGCGGCCTGTGGCCCACCTTGCATATGATCCTCACTTGATTGGAGTTGGTGGAAACGTGTTGGCTAAACTGCGGTGGGGATCGACTCCTGTGCTTTTTCAGGGGAAACTGGACTGGACACGTATCACAACATCTTAATGGGCTTGTGCAGTCTCAAGCTCTTGGCTCTGGTCCAGCAACAGTACAGTAGCTCCCTCTAGAGCAGAGGGGCCCAACATTTTTGGCCTCCAAGGGCCCATAGGGAAAATGTGCCAATGGGCCGCGGGCCAAAAACCCCCAGCATTTTTTTTATAGCTTGAAACACAAAAAGCCTAAATATAAATAATAAAGTTCCTTTAAAGTTCCAACCCCGGCCGAGTCATACCAAGTACTATAAAAATGGGACCCATTACCTCCCTGCTTGACACTCAGCATCAAGGGTTGGAATTGGGGGTTAAATCACCAAAAATTATTCCCGGGCGCGGCCGCCGCTGCTGCTCACTGCTCCCCTCACCTCCCAGGGGGTGATCAAGGGTGATGGGTCGAATGCAGAGAATAATTTTGCCACACCTAGTGTGTTTGTGACAATCATGGGTACTTTAACTTTTTTAACTTTAAATAGTGCAAAAAACAATGAGGGATGGCAAGTACACTGGTACCTCAACTTAAGAGTGATTTTAGATAAGAGCTGTCTCTCGGCTAATTGCTATGCTTTTAAGTGGCAAGCAACAATTTAAGCCACAAGCAACCCCTCCATTAGTTGGCGTAGCAAATGTCACAGCAGAACCCGTAAGATCCGACCAAATCATCCGGACTTACTCGCTAGTATCAGCTTATAGCCAGAGATTGACATATGTTTGTTTTTCCAAACATGGGAAGGAAGAAAGTGAGTGTGAAGGACATTGCTGAGAGGAAGTGGATGATATTCATCGAATTAAAGAAAGAAATCATCAAAAATGTGGCAGAGTGTGTCGTCGACTTGGCGAAGCAATACAACTAGCAGTATCATTGCTAGTCTGCATCATGAATGAATCAGAAAGCTCCCTCTTTAATGACTTTTAAATCACATCTTAAACATATTTTTACTCTTTGGCTTTTAAACCAGCATGAGAGTTGTGTGATTTTAGTCTATTTTACTTTCTCTGATGTATTTTACATATTTACTCTTTTATAGTTAAATGTTTTACTGACTCTTCTAGTATGTTCGTCTTAACTTCTGTGCAGCACTTTGTGAAACTTCTACTGTTTTTTGAAACGTGCTATATAAATAAAGTGGATTGGATTGAATTCTAATGTGAATGTTAAAATAATATCTCAACGTTTGACATTTATCCTTGAAAATATGGAGAAGCAATTAGAAGGAGATACCGTAGAAGTCCACTCTCCAAGGTAGTAAATGCTGTACATTATTACATTACTTCAAAAAACTTCATTCTATTGTGGTTTCATATAATATTTAATACCTAAAAGTTACTTTTTTCTTTTAAAAGGGTATTAAAGATTAAAGATTAAAGTACCAACGATTGTCACACACACACTAGATGTGGTGAAATTTGTCCTCTGCGTTTGTCCCATCTCCTTGGGGAGCAGTGGGCAGCAGCGGCGCCACGCCCGGGAATCATTTTGGTGATTTAACCCCCAACTCCAACCCTTTGTTGCTGAGTGCCAAGCAGGGAGGTTATGGGTCCCATTTTTATAGTCTTTGGTAGTTACATGTTAAAAGCGTGCTGTTTTGGGGGGCCAAGCACTTTGATTTCAATTGTGGTGTTTTAGACTGAAATATTTTTTAATAAGGACATTTATTACTAGGGATGTGCCAATTGATCGGCCACTGATGTTGCGTTCGGGTCGCATTGTTGCGATGGTCGTGTTCCCAGAATGCGAAAAAGACAGGAAGCGTCAGAAGCAGCGTGCAGGTAAGTCTTTTTTTTCTCAAGCGAGGCAAAATACGCAAAAAGACGTGTGAGGCTCAAAAGCGCACGGGAAGCTCACAGCAAACTTAGCGTAGCAAAACTTAAAGATGAACTAGGTCGCAACATAAGGCTAATGATTGAATTATTTCAAACATGCATACAATTACAACATGATACATCACAATTTCCAGTTTCTCCTTTTAACATGTTCAAAAAGGAGTAGGAAGAAGCCGAGATTATTTAATCCTACCCCTTTTTCTTTACATAGCAATTGCTAACACTTTTGTTCACTTCCTGTTCCCAATTTATTCACAATAAGTAATAACATTTAAAAATTAAATAAATAATGATTAGTGAAGGAAGTTGTATTTCATATAGTGAGACAAATAAGATCATCCATAAATTTAGATTTTTTTTTATCATGGTTATTTTTCTTTGTACTTTGTAAACACTTTAAGTTTGAAGTGTTTCTTGAATTGGATCATATTAGTACATTGTTTGATTTCTTTGCTTAATCTATTCTATAATTTAGTTCCATATACTATATATACTAAAGGTCTTAAGTGTTGTTCGTGCATACAAATATTTCAAATTGCATTTTTCTGAGATTATATTTCTCCTCTTTTGTTGAGAAAAACTGGTGTATGTTCTTGAGTAGCAGATTATAGTTTGCTTTGTGCATATTTTTAACTGTTTGCAAATTCACTATGTCGTGGAATTCTTGTCAAACCATCTTTTTAATTTTTTAATTTTTTCTGTTATTTGTATTAGCTTCTGTGTGTTCTCTCCTGAACAAAACAGTGTTGTATCGTCTGCAAATAATACTAACTTTAAGTCTTTTGTAACTTTACAAATGTCTTTTATATAAACATTGAACAATTTTGGTCCCAGTATTGATCCCTGGGGTACACCACAGTCTACATTTAGCTTTGTAGACGTTTGTTCGCCGAGCTCCACGTATTGTTTCCTGTTGGTTAATTAGCTTCTAATCCAGTTTAAGACCAACCCTCTGATGCCATACCGTTCTAATTTTTTGATTAAAATATTGTGATTAATTGTGTCAAATGCTTGAGTTAGATCCATAAACACTGCCGCTGCACATTGTTTACTGTTTCTGTTATATTGATTAAAGCCCTCAAAAATGAAATATTAGTTCTGTATCCGTATTGGTTCTCAGCGAGTATTCTATGCTAATTGCATATGTCTATACACAGTGTGGAGCCGCTCACCAAAGTTAATAATAATCACCTTCATTAAGGCATATAAACTGCACTTCTTAGTAGCTTAAGTATCATTAGCAAGCATCATTATAAAGTATTAGGACAAGGCTAAACATGTTACACACTGAGAGCTAGCAATAGCAGGCACGCTAATGGCTAAGCTAACCACTAAGCAACCAGAAACAACATAAGAAATAAGTGCTTGGTAAAATTTAATAGTTGGAACCAAGTTACAGCAGAAAGTAAGCAACAATTAACGGGAAATTAACAAGTATATTAATGAGACGACTGTTGTTGTGTCAGCATTGTCACAGTCAGTACACAACACGTAAGAGGAAAATCCATAAATCCATAAAGTGTTGGTCTCGACACCGGGGGTATATGATTGAGACTGAAGTGATTAAATCAACATTTTTCTTTTCTCATAATCATTTTTGTTTTTATTATTGTTTATAAATTCAGAAAATAAATCCCTGAACACAGAAGGACTTAAAGGGAAAAATTTATTTCAATGAGTAATAGATAGTATTTTTGCTTTTGTTTAGTTAGTGTACTTTTGATTATGTTTTGCTCAAACAATTGTATGTAATAAGAGAGAATAATTGGTAAATATTGTGCTGATATTGTTAAACTGTCAATAGCACTCACCGTAAAGAAACTGAAAAATGTACAGTTAATACGGTATCGGCCGATCTCACTCATGCGTGATTGGTATCGGAATCGTCGGCACACAGTAAATCCCTGATCAGAACATCCCTTTTTATTACGTATGTCTAGCTTGTGAGCTATTGTGTGCTTAGCTGCGGTGTAGCTGCCAGCTCCTAGTAGCCTATAGCTTACGATGTTTACCTTTGCTTTGCGCTTATTGGAGGACAATTGGATATTAGGTACTGCTTGTATTGGAGATTTTACATGCAAGTCGATACTATCCCATACTTGCTGACATGGGTCTGATATTGGATATCAATATCAGACTGGGACACCACTTGTGAGCTTGAAAGAAGTCAGTATGAATAGGTATTACATTTGGGAAGCCAACTCGAAACGACTCGACGGGCCAAATTTGGCCCCCGGCCCCCAAGCTGGGAACCCTTGCTCTACATCCACTGTTTCGTAACGGAGACGTAATTAATTTGCAGTCTGTTTTTTGTCTCTCATCTAACCATGGTGCATACTTTCCTGCCCCCACCCATCATAAGTACAGGCTCCGCTGTTGTGACTGTGGTAACTGTGGTGTATCGTTGGCAGAGAGAAAGCGAGACTAGTAGTAGCTGCTTGTAACCTCTGTATCCTGAAACCACACATGATCTCCATTAGGGCTCATCTGAAATGTGTTTGCAGGGACAGGAGAGAAGATGGACCCCAGAGGGCTCGCTTGGCACGGTCCAAAAGTCTGTGATGTTCACAGACCACAAAGCGGGTAGCAGGGAACCAGAACTTTTTATAAGAGAACACAGTGTTCCGTTGCTCTCTTCCCCTCTTAAAGCCCAGCGACACACACTTATTTAGTTCTGCGCAACCCGGGGTGGAGTCCTTTCGTCTACTTTGGAGGTTGTTTTTTTTTTGCAAAAGACCACTAGTCCACAGTGAAGCGTGCAACCCAGATAGGACAGGAGGTTTGACTCATTTGCTTATGGGGAAAACAGACTTGTGTTGTTGGTATAGAGGCGAGTTTGAGACGGCCGTGTCTTTGTGTGGGATTGTGCACTATTTAGTGTGTGTGTGTGTGTCTGTATGAAGCGGCTGGCAAAGAGGAGATGCAAATCCAGGCGCTCACCTGTGAAATGTTTACTCAGGCTTGATGCAAACTGTGACGGCCGGCACCTAGGCAATGGTGTCTCAGGCAAATGAGTCAAAGTAAAGAAAAAGGGAGAAGGCTGCTAACTCCAAGAAAACAATTTCTAAATTGTATTTGTACGGTATGCCGGGACTAATCAAGTAACGCGGTCCTGACCCAGCAGGCACAAGACATTGCTACGACGTTGAAACTTTGATTGTACCAACATGTCCTTTAAAACTGACTTCGAAACAACATGGCAAAATAGTTGTGTTTGTAAAGTGAGAGGACGTTGATGTGTAACATTAGATCCATTGGGGCAGCGTGGCTCAGTTGGTAGCAACTTAAGGGTTCCAGGTTCGATTCCCGCTTGTGCCATCCTAGTCCCTGCTGTTGTGACCTTGGGCAAGACACTCAACCCACCTGGTCCCAGTGCTACCAGCATGTACTTGTTTAAAATGTAGTTTAAAGATGTAGATAATGAGTTTCACTATGTAAAGTGATTTGAGTCACTAGAGCAGGGGTCCAAAAACTACGGCCCGTGGGCCGGCCCGCCAGCGTCCAAAATCAGGCCCGCGGAAAGTCCCAAGTATTAAAAAATAAAAAAATAAAAATACAACATTATTTTTTTCTGTCTTTTCTTATCCACATTGTACCGCTTGCTACTCACGGTGTCTCCTAGCCACTCAGGCAAATCATATTGTCTGAAATTCATGTTCTCATCGATAACGTGACATCATCGCGTGCGCGGAAAGTGCGCTATATATATCTAATATCTGATATATATATATATATATATATATATATATATATATATATATATATATATATATATATATATATATATATATTCAATCAATCAATCAATCAATGTTTATTTATATAGCCCTAAATCACAAGTGTCTCAAAGGGCTGTACAAGCCACAACGACATCCTCGGTACATATTAATATATATATTAGATATATATATATATATATACACATATATATCTAAAATATATATATATATATATATATATATATATATATATATATATATATATATATATATATATATATATATATATATATATATATATATATATATATATATATATATATATATATATATATATATATACATACTTAGAGGGGGGGGGGGGGGGGTTACCCACATATGCGATCCTCCCCAAGGTTTCTCATAGTCATTCACATCGACGTCCCTTGTGTGGGCTCTGTGCCGAGGATGTCGTTGTGGCTTGTGCAGCCCTTTGAGACTTTTGTGATTTAGGGCTACATAAATAAACATTGATTGATTGATTGATTGATATATATATGATATATATATATATATATATATATATATATATATATATATATATATATATATATATATATATATATATATATATATATGTATATATATATATATATATATATATATATATATATATGATTTTAATAAAAAAAAAAAAAAAAAAAAAATCTCCTGAGGATTGAGGAAATCCCTCATGAAACAGGCCTGTAGAGATGAAATAGTCTTGTGATTTTTTTTTTCCCCACACATACATATTACGCTCTACCACGGTATCGAGCACTATTTTTTGGATAATCTAATTAAGACATATATATATGTATATATATACATATATATATATACAGCCCGGCCCCCGGCCAAATTGTTTTAACCCAATGCGACCCCCGAGTCAAAAAGTTTGGGTACCCCTGCACTAGAGAAACAGCGCTACATGAATATAATTTACTTCAATTCACATACATGTTGTTGGGTGGGAAATGACCAAATTTCAATGGTCAACTCAACATCACAAACTGACTTTGAATAAACGTTGTCAAAAAGCATGTTGTTTCAATGTTGTTATGATCCGTTGCCCGGATCATGTTTTGTTCTGTTAGTTTGACTACCTTAGTTTTGTTTTCAGCACCCCTGGGTTTGTGTTTTGGTTTCCATGGGTGCTGATTAGTTTCACCTGCCTCTGATTAGTGTTCGGGACGCTCACCTGCTCCTGGGCACTAATCAGAGAGCTACATATTCCTGTCTTTCGCCACACACTGTCCGGCTGTCTTATTTGCTTCTATGCAACAAGTTATGTCGTCGACTTATTTAATTCCTTATGCTAAGCGCTGGCGCTAGCTTCCCGTGCGATCGGCACACTACTTTTATTTACTTTGTATCCTGTATGATTTATGCAAATAAATCATTGTCTCACCTGTACCTTGCCTCAGGAGTTCCTGCTGCATCTTGGGAGAACGACCCGCGCATAACCATGCGACCACGACGTTACAGTTCTTTTTGTGTTGGAGATAATTGGTTGGGAAATGACCAAAATTCAATGGTCAAATCAAAGTCAGAACCCAACATTGATTAAACGTCGTCAAAAAGCATTTTGTTCCAACGTTAAGTCTGAGTTGCTCAATGTCAGGACCTAATTCTCAACGTTGTTTCAATGTCTTGTGCCGGCTGGGAATGAATTAATAAAGGTGCTCTTCTGCCATTGCAAAATACCAGGACTTTTTCTTAAGCGTCTGATGGCGTGCTACGGCGCATGTCGCGACTCAACATCAACACACGCACAGAATCCTTTCAAGCAGAAACAGCGCGGAGATAAAAGAGGGAGAATCGACGTATTTGGCTTTAGAATGAACAATAAAGGTGGAGCTTTAAACATTAAAGCGTCGCACTGCAAACGGTGCTTTAAAACATAACTAACTATTATGTTAGATCCACTATGGACTGGACTTTCACAATATTATGTCAGAACCACTCGACGTCCATTGCATCCGGTCTCCCCTACATAGTCATTCAGATCGACGTCCCACTGGGTTGTGAGTTTTTCCTTGCCCTTATGTGGGCTCTGTACCTCGGATGTTGTTGTGGCTTGTGCAGCCCTTTGAGACACTTGTGATTTAGGGCTATATAAATAAACATTGATTGATTGATTGATTGATAACTAGTAAGCCAGCTACTAGCGGCTAACGTCTTTCCACACAGTGTTTTAGATACTTCTAAATCACTAATCTTTGCCTCCATGGCGACAAATAAACTATGTTTCTTACAAGTATCATCCCTGCAGGACAAGGAATAACTAAACATGCTTCACTACACACCGTAGGATGATACAATAGCTAACAGCAAGCTAGCGCTACTGAATGTAAACAAATGGGTGGATCTATACAAATATCGATTTTAACGATACCAGGTACAAGAGTCGTATCTAGTCGATACTATAATGATTTCATTGATATTTTTCATCGCTACAAAATCTTTATTTTTTTTAATGATTTATAAACATATGAAATACATCCTTGGACACAGGAAAACTTTAATAATGACCAATGAATGACCCTATAACTACTTGGTATTGGATCCATACCTAAATTTGTATTATCACCCAAAACAGAAGAATAAGTGTATATTACATTTTAACAGAAGTGTATATAGAACACACTGAAACATAAAGTAACCAGATATTACCAGTAAATGAAGAATTAAAGTATTAATCCATCCATTTTCTACCACTTGTCCCTCATAATTTTGACAAAATAATAGAATGGGAAATTACACAATATGTTACTGCATACTTAAGCAGCCAAATGAGAAGCCTTTGTAACATGTTTGCTTACTTACTACTAACAGAGAAGTTGTCTACTATGTTCACTAAGCTATTTAATGCCAAAATTGTGATCGCCTTTGAAAAGTATCAAAAAGTATCGATACATTGGTATCGGGACAACCCAATCTCTAGCATGTATGCTGACATGCTATTTTGTTTTTTATCAATGCAGGCTGAACCACTTGTGTGAGTTCAACAGGTGCTGACTGGTTCAGAGAGTTTGAAACCTGTAAGTTATGAATACGGGTAATTAATGCTGATAATAGGGCGTGGATGCCCCAGACGTCATAAACGTCTGCTAAGAATAGGAGAGCTGAGTGAACACAAATGATCTCCAGTTGTTTATTCAGGCGCAGATGCTTCAAGGCCAATGCATCATGTGGAATGCAAATAGTAGTCCGCTTTATTCTATGGCAAAATGGTCTTTATCGGGTTAGTGTCAATATGTTGCATGAGTTCTTCTTGTGACATGCACTAGAAGCAAGGCAGAAAATACAGTGTGGTGAGTTTGGTGTGGAAGAACTTGACTGTGATTTGTGTCGTTTATTCAGTGCATGTTGTGGTGGTCCGTGGCAAGTCGGGAACAAAATAAGAGAATCAGACAAAGAAGTAGGAGGGGAAATATGATGAAGCCAAGCAGGGTGGTGGCGTCTTAGGAATGTTCTGGGCTGTTCAAGGGCCCTACGGGTAAAATGAAGCAGACTCTAAAATTGTCAGAATGACACACCCTCCTTGTGCTGTGCTGCCCGCCTTTCCCAGACTCCGTACTTCGCGATTGCTTTTTGGTGTTTGAAATGTCAGACAGTATACAAATAGACGTTTAAAATCTTTGCTTTGTTAGGAGATGCTGCTGGGTGGTGTGAGCAAGGCTCCTTCCAGACACCAAGCACTAGCAAATCTTTGCATTGACCTGGAGAAATACGGGGTTTTCATCACACCCAACCCAACTGATGCTGTCAACATTTCTACATGTTATACCGTGAGTATCAGTATGATGCTTTATATTTTAGTACTGTTATTCAATGGTACTATAGAGTACTATAAAATCAAACTGGGCCATAGTTCAAAACCTGTGTACGTGATGAAGAACCTGAACTACAAAGTGGTAAAAAACATGTCATTTGCTATAGATAATATCTTAGAATGTATAACCATTGAAATATGTCAGGAAAAAAGCAAAAACATTTTCATCAGTTGTATATATAGATCACCTAAGTCAAGTATAGAAACATTTGAAGAATGGATCAAGACTACTTACATGGATAATGGTCAAAGAATAATGTTCTTATGTGGTGACTTTAATATTGACTTATTGAACCCTAACAAGCAAAATTCTATTGATGACTTCATTGATACAATGTACAGCATCAGTTTATATCCAAAAATCACAAAGCCAAGTAGAATCACAGCACACTGTGCCACGCTTATTGATAATATTTTTACCAATGAGTTTGACAATAACACTACAAGTGGTCTACTTATAACCGACGTTAGTGATCATCTGCCAGTTTTTACAATATATGATGGACACTACAAGAAGAAAATGGAAGACAAAAGGACATTTCGAAGACTGTGCACAGAGAAGAGGATGACTGCTTTCAAAATTGAGCTACAAAAGCAAGATTGGGACAATGTGTGCAATGAAAAAGAGGTTGATGAAGCATATGAACATTTCTTAAACAAGTTCATAATACTTTATGACAAACATTGTCCATGGATACAACTTAGTAATAAACAGAGAAAGAATAATCAACCATGGATGACAAAAGGATTAAAAAATGCTTGTAAGAAGAAGAATACACTATATAGAGAATTTATGTTATGTCAGACCCACTCGACATCCATTGCTTTCGGTCTCCCCTAGAGGGGGGGGGGGGGGGTTACCCACATATGCGGTCCTCTCCAAGGTTTCTCATAGTCATTCACCGACGTCCCACTGGGGTGAGTTTTTCCTTGCCCGTATGTGGGCTCTGTACCGAGGATGTCGTTGTGGCTTGTACAGCCCTTTGAGACACTTGTGATTTAGGGCTATATAAATAAACATTGATTGATTGATTGATTGATTGATTATAGCACAAAGAACTATAGAGGCAGAAATTAAGTACAAAAAGTATAAAAACAAGTTAACAGAAATACTACGATCATGTAGAAAAGAATATTACAGTGATTTATTGGACAGGAACAAAAATAATATGAGAGCAACATGGGGCATCCTCAATAGCATTATTAAAAATGGCACAAAGAGGGACTACCCTCAATACTTTTTAGACGGAAATAAAAACAATGACAACATAAAGGAAGTAGTTGAAAGCTTCAATAATTATTTTGTAAATATTGGACCAAAATTGGAAGAAAGGATTCCAGACCCAGTTCCAATTGAGGACTATAATGATACCATAGAGCGAAATCCCAACTCCATGTTCCTCAGTAATGTGACACAGGAGGAAATAGTTACAATCGTGAAAAAATGTAAATCTAAGACTTCAACTGATTGTAATGGAATTGATATGGAAACGATAAAAAAGGTTATAGAAGAGATCTCAGGACCATTAATGTATATTAGTAACCTATCATTTCAAACAGGTACATTCCCAAACAAAATGAAAATAGCTAAAGTTGCACCAATTTATAAGACTGGAGATAAACATCAATTTACAAATTATAGACCTGTTTCTTTACTTCCACAATTTTCTAAAATCATTGAAAAACTGTTTAATAACAGATTAGAGAGTTTCATAAATAAAAATAGAATACTCGAAGAGAACCAATATGGATACAGAGCTAATGTCTCAACTTCAATGGCTTTAATTGAAATTACAGAAGAAATTACCAATGCAATAGACAGTAAAAAATGTGCAGCAGCAGTTTTTATGGATCTAACTAAAGCGTTTGACACAATTAATCACAATATTTTAATCAAAAAACTAGAACGATATGGCATCAGAGGGTTAGTCTTAAACTGGATAAGAAGTTATCTAACGAACAGGAAACAATACGTGAAGCTAGGCGAACACATGTCTACAACGCTAAATATATCCTGTGGTGTACCTCAGGGATCAATATTAGGACCTAAATTATTCAATCTCTATATAAATGACATTTGTAAAGTTACAAAAGATTTAAAGTTAGTATTATTTGCGGATGATACAACAGCGTTTTGTTCAGGAGAGAACACACAGGAGATAATACAAATAATAACAGAAGAAATTAACAAATTAAAAAGATGGTTTGACAAAAACAGACTATCGTTGAATCTTAGTAAAACTAAAATAATGCTATTTGGTAATAGTAGAAGAGAAAGTCAAACACAAATACAAATAGACGGAATAGAAATTGAAAGAGTAAATGAAACCAAATTTCTAGGTATAATGATTGATGATAAATTGAACTGGAAATCTCACGTAAAAAATATACAACATAATGTAGCAAGAAACACGTCAATAATGAATAAAGCAAAACATGTTCTAGACAAAAAAATCACTTCATATTCTCTACTGCTCACTAGTGTTACCATATCTGAGCTACTGTGTAGAAATATGGGGAAATAATTACAAAAGTACACTTCATTCATTAACGGTGTTACAAAAAAGATCAGTTAGAATAATACATAATGTTGGATGTAGAGAACATACAAATCCTTTATTTATTGAATCAAAGATACTGAAATTCCACGACATAGTGAATTTGCAAACAACTAAAATTATGCACAAAGCAAACTATAACCTGCTACCCAAGAATATACAACAATTCTTCTCAACAAAAGAGGAGAAATATAATCTTACAGAAAAATGTAATTTAAAACATTTGTACGCACGTACAACACTTAAGACCTTCAGTATATCAATATGTGGAATTAAATTATGGAATGGATTAAGCAAAGCAATCAAACAATGTACTAATATGATCCACTTCAAGAAACTCTTCAAACTTAAAGTGTTTACAAAGTACAAAGAAGAAGAACCATGACAAACATTTTCAATTTATTTCATCCATTCATTCATTCATTCTTAAAGTAATCTTACTTATCTCATCATATGAAATATGACTTTCTTCACCAATTATTATTATTAAATTCTTACTATTATTTATTTATTTATTTTTATTGTGATTACCTATGGAGTTTATTGTGAATAAATTGAGAACAGGAAGTGAATAAAAAAGTTTCAGCAACTGTTATGTAAAGAAAAGGGGTAGGATTAAATAAGCTCTGCTTCTTTCTACTCCTTTTCGAACATGTTGAAAAGAGAAACTGGAAATTAAGATGTATCATGTTGTATGCTTGCATGTTCGAAATAAACTCAAACTCTAACTCTCTCTAACTCTCTATGTCACGTTCGGTTGCAGACTGGCCCAAGCACTTTGGCGGGAAACAAGCAGTCAAAGCAGACTACGCCTATAGGTATTGTTCCAATTTTTTATGCCAACAGAAGGCACTCAAAAGTACAGTTAAGCGCAACTTTTCAAAATGCGCAAGCTCTATGGATATGCCATAGGTATGCTACATGCATTAGCGATTTTACATGGCAATTTCAAAACTACTACTACAGTAAGACGCACGCAAACATTAAACAGCAAGTGTGTAATAAAGCAACACTTCATAAGGCTCAACAAAATAAAAAAACTGGCACATTCAACTTGATGGCAAAGACTACTTCCTGACTAAGGCAACACACCTAAGTCTAAACAGTACTGCCATATAATGTCTTGGAATTGCAACAGCGTGCAACATCCATCCATTTTCTACTGTTTGTCCCTTTTGGTGTTGCGGGGTGGGGCTGGAGCCTATCCCAGTCGGGCGGAAGGTGGGGTACACCCTGGACAAGTCGTCACCTCATCACAGGGCCAACACAGATAGACAGACAACAGTCACACTCACATTTACAAACTAGGGCCAATTTAGTGTTGCCAATCAACCTATCCCCAGGTGTATGTCTTTGGACCTGGGGACTACCCGAAGGCAACCCAGGCAGGGAGAACATAGAAAATATTATCGAACTCAGGACCTTATTATTGTGAGGCACTAGCAACATCTACTATATAATACAGTACAGTGCTGGCAAATGAGACACATTAGTGTAAGAAAACAAGATAGCAACTGGACAGCACAGCTCAGTGTAAAATACAGAAATTATATATATATATATATATATATATATATATATATATATATATATATATATATATATATATATATATATATATATATATATATATATATATTTTTTAAACATCCCTCCATTTTCTACCGCTTGTCTCTGTCAGGGGGTTGCGGGGGGCTGGAGCCTATCCCAGCTGCATTCAAGCGGAAGGCAGGGTACACCCTAGACAAGTCGCCACAATTAACATTCATCAACACATTTGAAGACTAACAAAAGTACAGAAAATTGGTACTGTTGAGTACCAATTTAGATTCCCAGGACCACAAATTGCAATTTAAATGTGAAAGTTACACGTCCTCGTAACATCATTTCTTCCTCTATGTGACATGCTAAAAACAAAGTTATAAATCTTACAAAAATGTTGTGCTCTATTTTAGATAAGGATAATAAGTCTCCCATTTTTCCAAGTTATTTACACACAATGTTATTACTTTTATTGTAAGTGGGCCGAATCCCTTACAGTATATTAATTCTATGATAATCACTGCTGTAATTGGATTATTTTATTAAGCCATGTAACTTGTTATGATTTCAAGTTTTAGAAAAGGATACTTATGTTTCTCACATGTCCACCAAGGAATGCTCAGGGAGTTTGTGTTTGCTCAGACGCATGAACAATTGACACCTGCAAGGTGGTTGGCGTGTGCAACCAGCCGTGTTTTTATTTTGAAGGTGTGTCTTTTTACAGGCTGCAGGATGTGTGTTACACCAGAGATGATTTTTGTTGGAAAAATATCGCGCATAACACAAGAGTTGACAGGTATCTTTACTCGTTAATTGTACGTTACCCTTATAATTAACCATTGAACAACATGTACACATGTGTACTCTATAAAATACAGTATAATATCCACAAGATTCTACTTAATTTGGAGGGAAATGAAAAGAAGTCTTACCTGGCCATGGTCTCAGGTCCTCCTCCACCTTGCACGTCTTCAAAGTTGTGGTGTCCATCTGATCCTGCCACAGTGCTGCTAAAACACAAGAATCCCAAAACATAAATCATTGGAAGAATCATATTTTTACATGCATACTTTTAGTATTTTGTAGCATGCATAGTGATGTGTGGGTGGCGTATGTGTGCACGGGGTGAGGAAGTCACCACCTGAGCAATATAAATAAAACTCATTCCAAAAGAGAAAAAACTTCATGACAGACACGTCAAACGGTCCTGGCATGTGGTGGTTTTGGAGATGTGTCTTCCTGTCACAAGCTGGCCTCTGCTGACTGAGCAGTGGGCAGTGACGGCTGGGTTTCTCACCCGAGTGAGAGCAGCCTTGGGGAAAACATGCCCCCGTGGAGATATTTTTGGGTCTTACTTATAGGCGAGACAATGGAGAGGCAGTGCAGACATGTGAAAGGCAACAGCAACCCGGCCAGTAAAAGCTGTCAAGAAAGCGAGGGAAGGTGGACGACCTGCTGGCCCAACGCGTGGGACCCTGCTTCGCACTCAACGGTCACACCGCAAAAAAGCTGACACAAGCAGGCTGTGTTTGCTTTAGGTCTGAGACGGTGCAAGTCAACTTGTACTGAGCGCACCTGGGGCCTCGTTTATAAAAGTGCGCGTGGAACCGAACATTGCGTAAGCCCAGACCTAAGAATGTACGTACGCACAAAAAAAAACAAAGCGCGCTGCACACACTTGTTTGCACTCTTCTCATTATGAATCACACCTGCAGTGAATTGTGCGCAGAAGAGTACCTCCCACAATCATGCATAAATGTCTGTGCTAATTAGGTCATGAATATGGTAATGAGTTGAGGGATCACATGTTGAACTGACCCCAAACAATATACTTTTATATTGGTGTTTATTACATTGTGCAACATAAGAAGACTATTTTTGGAGAGCTAAATAAATACAGATTTCATAACAATAACAATTTGAATGGCACTGTTTGACCAATCATACTGTTGAAGTTGCTGGGACAAAGAAAAACATGTTAACAATTTTAGCCTTCAGTTTGCCAAGTCTTTGTCCAAATAATTATAGTATTTGTTATTTATATCCATCCATCCATCCATCCATTTCCTACCGCTTATTTCCTTCGGGGTCGCGGGGGGCGCTGGAGCCTATCTCAGCTACAATTGGGCGGAAGGCGGGGTACACCCTGGACAAGTCGCCACCTCATCACAGGGCCAACACAGATAGACAGACAACATTCACACACACACACTAGGGCCAATTTAGTGTTGCCAATCAACCTATCCCCAGGTGCATGTCTTTGGAGGTGGGAGGAAGCCGGAGTACCCAGAGGGAACCCATGCAGTCACGGGGAGGACATGCAAACTCCACACAGAAAGATCCCGAGCCCGGGATTGAACCCAAGACTACTCAGACCTTCGTATTGTGAGGCAGACACACTAACCCCTCTGACACCGTGATGCCCTTTGTTATTTATATGTCTTATTTATATGTGTTGTATGTGTTATTTTGTCAGACATTTTAGTGCATGACACAATTGGTCATCATGAGCAATTTTTAGAGCTCTTGTGGGCAATTGGCACCAATACAAGATGACTTCAATATATCATTTGCACAATAAATGTGTTTTTTATACAGTTGTTTACCTCATAAAAATATTTCAGTAGTAATAATAATAATATTTTTGATATATGCTGCGTGAGAACATTTGCACTCCAACTGTGTTATAAACTCCATCCATTTTCTACCGCTATCCCAGCTCTCAAAGTCTAAATGTATTGAATAAAAAATGCAATAAATTCCTAAATTCATGACATTATTTTATCTAGCGAAATGTTGTGCTGCAAGCCAAATTTTCTTGGTCTTTAGTCTTAAATATATATATATTTCCACTGTTTGGCCACACACAAACCTATTTATACACCATTGTTATCACTCAATTAAAAATGAATAAAATAAACAATAAATACTTCAATGACCCACCACATTATGACTGCATGTACAATATTACCACAGCACATTAATGCGGCTGTGTTTTGATATCTAAGCTCCAATAACTAAACATACATTGCATCCAGAATTAGAGGAATGCATGTACATGGTCAAATGTATGTTTTGTTAGGTATTCTATAGTGCATGTCTGTTTTTTCTTGGGCAGTCAAATTTAAACTAGGTAACTCATGTGATTAGTAATCGCATTAATCATGTGTACACGCAGATTAATCACACAATTTATTTTGACCATACATGCTCCGTTACCTTAACCGCGGATGGTTACCTGAAAGTGATCAATCAGATCAATGAATACGTCAGTGCAAAGATGAGTGAGGAGACTGAGACTGTTGTGCTCGCTGGAAAATCTCCCTTCAAAATACAGCCTGACTGGACCTGACTAGATTTACATTTTGAAAAAATAATTGTAGTGCATTCAAGTAAAAGTAAAAAAAAATGTGCCTGTATGAAATTCTCACAATACAATTATGGAATGGATTAAGCAAAGAAATCCAACTGTGTACTAAAATGATCCACTTTAAGAAACAGTTCAAACTCAATGTGTTTACAAATTACAAGGAAGAAGAATCCTAATAAACATATTCAACCTTATTAAAAAAGGACAACATCTTATTAATCTCAAAAAGGATGAACAAAGGCATCAATGACTCTTCTGTTTTGTTTGATTAGCCGTTTTACTGCCGTGTTACAGGCACCATTTGGAAAAAATTAAGGATTGATTAGCCGTTTTACTGCCGGGTTACAGGCACCATTTGGAAAAAATTAAGGAACGTAAAAAAACATTTACAAAATCTTTTTAAGTAAATATCTAATTTCACAAGCTATCGTTATATATCTGCGACTAATATATGAAAAAAAAAAAAAAAACTTCTAAGATGTAGTGAGTGCGGTTCATATACTGGTGCGGTTTATAATCCGTAAAATACGGTACATTGTTTTGGGGGCCACATTTCCACAGAGTTTAGGATAGAGGGTGGGGGGCGGACTTCTCCCTTCACTGTCATTCTTATTTTGTATATTCCTGAGAACCAGAAGACATTGGATTTTAGTGTATTTGTTTTGTCAGAGTTACAGGAGCGCTCTGTTGTTTTTAAGGACCTTCTGCATAAAAGCTAATCAAAGATCATGTCTACGACAGCACTCTAGGGTTTTAAGAATCCACTGCAAAAATGTGAGTCCCTCACACGTTTTTGAACAGAACTCAAGTTGAATAGCCCAAATGATGAACAAGAGAGGACCTAAAATAGAACCTTGAGAAACACCACTAGTATCATCTGAAGTAAACAAACAACAATGACATTAATAAAACATTTCAAAACTGCCAAAAAGTTGAGGACTTAAAGGGGTGCCTTGAGGATCGCCTCGGTCATGTAAATCACAGGTTTGGGCCCCAGTGTTCTATGTCTGCAAGCAAGGTTAAAATGTCAATGCAAGGATCTGCTAATGTGTTTACAGTGGTCCAAGTTCTTCTATACAACAAGAGCGCTCTAGTGTTTTTTAGGAATTATCTGTAAAAATGTTTAAAGTTAAAGTTAAAGTACCAATGATAGTCACACACACACTAGGTGTGGTGAAATTTTGTCCTCTGCATTTGACCCATCCCCTTGATCACCCCCTGGGAGGTGAGGGGAGCAGTAGGCAGCAGCGGTGGCTGCGCCCGGGAATCATTTTGGTGATTTAACCCCCAATGCCAACCCATGATGCTGAGTGCCAAGCAGGGAGGTAATGGGTCCCATTTTTATATTCTTTGGTATGACTCGGTCAGGGTTTGAACTCACAACCTACCGATCTCCGGGCGGACACTCTAACCACTAGGCCACTGAGTAGGTCTGTCTCCCAAGTTTTGAACTGAACCGAAGGTCCGGTATGGTGTCATTCCTGGGCCGCCGGTTTAATAGTACTGACCTACAGCCACACTGAGCATGTGTAAAGGCTAGGCTTCCCCTTGACTTCCTCTGTAAAGAACCAAATCAGCACTGAGAGGTCCTGCACTACAGCTCACAATGGCAAATTCTTACATATAAATGGCCTTATTCAGAAAGACTTGCAAGCAGCTGGTGTGATTTGCTCAAGAAAATAAACATTTCCTTCAAATATTTTGATTGGCCGGCAGACAACGTCAATACCAGAAGCACAGATTACCCCTGTTAATAGGAGGGCCCACCCCTGGGTGGAGCCAGTGGAGTGGGTGAGGCAGGGGGCCGAAACGGGAAGCATCACTAATACTCAGCGTACAGGGGAGGCGCCCGTGTAGTCTTGAGGAGGACGTAAATAAACACAAGACACTTTTTGAAGTTTATGTGGAGATGAAAGCCACGGCCGGGAAGACCTTTTGAGCCAAAATGGCGTCCTCGTGACTCGGGGTCCTGCGAGATATGCAATGAAGCGTGTCATTGAGTAACAGTGAATGCCGGCCCTTGTGCTGGCTTCCTGTTTCACTTAGGCCTTAGGCGTCGCAACAGGGAGAGAATGTGAGAGCGCGAGCCAGGGAGAAAGAAAAACGCCAACGAGAGGGGAGAGAAAAGAAAGCGTGTTAGAGACGCAAAGGAACACGGCCTTGGCTCGGCTATGTCGGACATCTGATACTTCTTTTGAGCCCTCACTTATAACGCGAGCAAAAACAAACACATGGGCTGAAAATGTTTTAGGTTCTTTTCGAGGGCTTGTCCCCCAATGGCACTCACCCCCCCCCCACCCCCCCCCACCCCCCCACCCCCCAGACTCAATAGAAACTGTTCATGGCGTGCATGTAGTTTGTGTAATTGCTGAAATGTAAGACTCAGCCCAACTCTAAAGTGAAATATTAACTTACATAAACAGAGGGGGGCTGTAAAATACAACTTGATTTCACTTCTCTTTTTCAAACATTTTTTTTTTGCAACTAACTTTTTTTTTTAAAGTATTGCTCTTACCACAAGAGATTGCAGGCACCATAAGCACTAAACTCCATATTATGTAAATAGTGGAGTGTTTTAAGCACCGGTCCAGATGCTAGTTTGGTTGCGTTGGCCTCGGAGGGCCCGCTTCCTGCTGAGGTTTGGCACCGATCTTCTTACAGCGTGACGGCTAACACTTGAAAGTCAACGCCACAGCTACCTGACGGTGCAAATTTCCTGTCCCGCTCGTGCTCCTAATTGGCTGATCATGTCACTCTGAATGTGGGAATTAGTCTGAGACTCTTGGCCGCGATGGTAGCACAGAGCCACTTCGAACCTGGTGGGGCCCGGCCAGTTTGTTTATGTGAAGTAAACACTGTGGTCGCAGTGGACAAGGCAGGAGGGGGCATGGCTGGTCCGCCATCAAACAGGATTTTCACCCAACAGCAGATGTCATAGTCGGGGAATCTAACATTCAAGGGAAGTGTCACTAATGGATTCAGGATAATGTACAACATTAAATAGTTATGAATATTAAAAAGTTGCTAAAGATTTTATTGCTGATTTTATTGATTCAGTGAAAAACATTGTCTTGATGTCATTACTGAAGCAGCTGACTTGACCGTATCTAAGAGGAACACGCACACACACACTCGCAAGATTTTCATACACCCCACTTTGCTGATCTGTTTTTTGATGAACATTTTACCCGGGTTTTGTATACTGTCGAGTGTTAAACACTGAGACTAATTTATCAGAATACTGACCATGCTGGGATGCATTAAGTTAGTGTCTGTATACTTTAAATGTCTTATACCAGTGGTCACCAAACTTTTTGACTCAGGGGCCACATTGGGTTTAAAGAATTTGACCGGAGGACCGGGCAATATACAGTATATATATATATATATATATATATATATATATATATATATATATATATATATATATATATATATATATATATATATATATATATATATATATATATATATATACACATACATATATATATATATATATATATATATATATATATATATATATATATATATATATATATATATATATATACACATACATATATATATATATATATATATATATATATATATATATATATATATATATTTATATATATATATATATATATATATATATATATATATATACACATACATATATATATATATATATATATATATATATATATATATATATATATATATATATATATATATATATATATATATATATATATATATATATATATATACACATATACACATACATAAATATATATATATGTATATATATATATATATATATATATATATATATATATATATATATATATATATATATACATGCATATATATATATATATATACATATACACATACATAAATATATATATATATATATATATATATATATATATATATATATATATATATACACATGCATATATATATATATGTATATATATATATATATATATATATATATATATATATATATATATATATATATATATATATATATATATATATATATATATATATACAGTGTTGGAACTAACGCGTTACTGTAACGCCGTTAGTTTCGGCGGTAACTAGTAATCTAACGCGTTATTTTTTTATATTCAGTAACTCAGTTACCGTTACTACATGATGCGTTACTGCGTTATTTTACGTTATTTTTTAGGTAGTATCAGCTAGAAACTGAAGATCTGATTGTGTTTTGTGGCAGCGCTGCGGTGGAAAATAAAAGGCGTACGTGCTTTGTGTGGGTGGGGGGGGGACGGGGACGGGGGAGGACTCCCATACCGTAGTTGAGGAGCGCAGGGGAGACGTTCCTTCGGGGCTAACAACCTTCACTTTACCCGGAAGTGGTCTTTACAGCTGAGGGTGAATGACGAGGCCGGCGGTTTGTTGCAACTTTGTGACTTTATTGGACGCAGCCATCCAGCAAGCTAGAGAGAGCACCTGCAAGCACTCACTGTCGCCGCTCCCTCACTTCTCTCGCCCACTCACTCACTGACGTCCCTCACCCACATGCTGTCATATCTTAAAGGGCCACACACACACACGCACACACATAAACGCTACTATCATAACAACTAACAAGACATCAAGGCGAAGCCAAGAGTCGATTTTTTTAACAAGGAGAAATTCTCAATACTTTTCTTTTGTCGAGCACAAAGAAAATAACATTTTAGTTAAATGTAAGTTGTGTCTTGGATCAAAGATCCTATCTACTTAGAGTTAAAGTTAAAGTGCCATTATGTTGCAGCTATTTAAAATAGTTTTGTCAATTTGTTCTGGCCAGAAACAAATTGGCCTTTGAAACATATCTTTGTCTTTGTGTGTTGTATGTAGACCACATTGCTTTCTGAGTTCAGTGATGCAAATGCATGTCAAGTTGATCAACAGATTGTATTATTCTCCAGTGCAATAACAGTACTGAAATGAAGGCTGAAGGGCATTAATGGGAGCTTTTAAAAAAGAAAAGAAAAAAAGAAGTAACTAAATAGTTACTTTTCAAAGTAACGCATTACTTTTTGGTGTAAGTAACTGAGTTAGTAACTGAGTTACTTTTGAAATGAAGTAACTAGTAACTATAACTCATTACTGGTTTTCAGTAACTAACCCAACACTATATATACATATACACATGCATATATATATATATATATATATATACTGTATATATATATATATATTAGGGGTGTGGGAAAAAATCGGTTCGAATTCGAATCGCGATTCTCAAGTTGTGCGATTCAGAATCGATTCTCATTTAAAAAAAATCTATTTATTATTATTATTTTTTTAAAATTATTATTTTATTTTATTTTATTTTATTTTTTTATTAATCAATCCAACAAAACAATACACAGCAATACCATAACAATGCAATCCAATTCCAAAACCAAACCCGACCCAGCAACCCTCAGAACTGCAATAAACAGAGCAGTTGAGAGGAGACACAAACACGACACAGAACAAACCAAAAGCAGTGAAACAAAAATGAATATTATCAACAACAGTATCAATATTAGTTACAATTTCAACATAGCAGTGATTAAAAATCCCTCATTGACATTATCATAAGACATTTATAAAAATTAAAAAAAAAGAACAATGGTGTCACAGTGGCTTACACTTGCATCGCATCTCATTGGTTCATTTAATAGTTAAAACAAATTTACATTATTGCAATCAGTTGATAAAACATTGTCCTTTACAATCATAAAAGCTTTTTACAAAAATCTACTACTCTGCTTGCATGTCAGCAGACTGGGGTAGATCCTGCTGAAATCCTATGTAGTGAAAGAATAGAGAATCGTTTTGAATCGGGAAAAAATCGTTTTAGAATCGACAATCGTGTTGAATTGAAAAAAAAAAATTGACCCCAAGAATCGATATTGAATCGAATCGTGGGACACCCAAAGATTCACAGCCCTAATATATATATATATATATATATATATATATATATATATATATATATATATATATATATATATATATATATATATATATATATATATATATATATATATATATATATATATATATATATATACATACTGTATATGCATGTATATGTATATACTGTACATATATACTATACTGTATAAATATGTATGTTTATTATATATATACATGTGTGTATACAATTATATATATATATATATATATATATATATATATATATATATATATATATATATATATATATATATATATATATATATATATATATATATATATATATATATATATATATATATATATACATATACACATACATATATATATATATATATATATATATATATATATATATATATATATATATATATATATATATATATATATATATATATATGATATTGTTGGAATTATACATTTTTATTGATACTGCTGCTTTTATAAATTTTTGGTTTTCCCTTTTTTAGTATTGTATTTGTATGTCTTTCCAATTACTTTGTACATTTCTATCTTAAATTTTGTAAAGCTTGGATTGGGTTGGAATTAGGGTTGCTCTATTTTTTTGTTAGAGTCATTTACGTGCCGTAATTTTTGTAAATACAAAAAAAAATTTCTTTTAAAAAGGCGTTTTTTAGACCAACATATAAATCGTACGTTAGCAGCCAAGAGTAGCTTTTGTAACCTGTAACTTGTTTTGAAAAAGATGTATTAAATTTTAATATACCAAATAAGATACTACAAAAATTGTGTTGAATCAAGAATCAATTCTGAATCGAATCATCGCCCCAAGAAGCAGAATGAAATCAAATCATGATGAGCCAAAAGATTCCCACCTCTATTTGAAATACAAATGTATATACATTTGTATTTTATTGTACTATTGCACTAAATACAAATGTTTAAAAACATCAAATAAAATTGAACACAAATCAGGCAACATGAGAATTATCTCACACTTCCTTTGCATAGCAATTCTGTATAGCATTTTCTTTTTAAACTTTATTTCAGTGATGTGCATATTCACAAAAGTGAGGGGGACCCACAACTGTGTACACAATGTGCATTTGATAATCAGTAGGAGCAAGTGCTAACTCAACAGTAGAAGTGTCCAGGCTGGGCCAACATATTTTATAGAGTCACCTACATGCCCATGACAAACTATTATTCCAATAAAATTAAATATCCAAATGATAGTTGTTACCTTAATGCAGTGCTTCTCAAATATTTATCCACCGTGACTATACATAGTGTAATGTGTCTATAAAATTGTTACCACTATACCTCTGCAAAACACTCCGGTCTTTCCTTGTCTCCCAGTGTGGTTACAGTGAAGCCGAGTGCGACATACGCGTCATCATATTCTGGTACGGCAAAAAAAGCACCCCGCTGGCATCGCACCACGCCCCCCCCCCAGGGGGGTCCGCCCCACTATTTCAGAAGGGCTGCCTTAATGTTACATTATGACATCCTAAGTGCGAGGCCACATGTTGGATTTTGGATGATTAACCCTTTCTGTACAACAGGAAGACAGCAAGCTGCCACCCACAGACATTTACTAAAGAAACCTGGAATAACAAATTAGATCTCTTGAGTGTTGGATCGGCTTGACTGCACGAGTCAAACCATGAATTCGAAACCACACACACACACGCACACGCACACGCACGCACACACACGCACACACACACACACACACACACACACACACACACACACACACACACACACACACACACACACACACACACACACACACACACACACACACACACACACACACACACACACACACACACACACACACTCCCTCCGCGTATTGCTGGGAATGATCTACATGTCTAGCAGACTTACCTTTAACCACAAAAGAACAAAAACAAGCAGTGAACGCACCGTCTGCCAAGGTGCAGGAATCCTGTTACTGCATGCACTGTAATGAGCTCTTAATTACCCTGTCTGTCTGGGACACTTGCGCACAACTTGCGTTACCGCCGCTCAACTGTGTGTGCGAGCGTGTGGGTGTGTGTGTGTAGTTTGTCCAGCGGGCCTCTAAGACAGTCATCTGTGTGTTAAACTCATGTCTGGAGAGGCGTCCCGCTGACAACAAAAGTGACACACTATTTCACGGCAAGGAGGCTTCGGGAGGAGATGACACTGTGTTATATTATTAGAAAACACCTTTATGTAATAGCGAGGACGGTGGAAACCGTAACATGTTGATGGACTCAGACAAACAGAATTAAAAGTTTTTGACAAATTACGACGGTGTCTGGCAGCGTTTGTGTCTGCTGTTTATATGTAAACACCTCCTCTTCATGTGCTTTATTAAAACAGGCCTGCTTTGTTTGAGCTTGTAATGTTGCCATGTAACTGTCTGTGCAGGAATCTTTCACATATGTCTGTGCTTGACGCTCATTTACACTCAGAATTCATTGAGTTATCCAAAGGTGGGAGGCCTGTTATTTAATTATTTTACAGTGCTTGCCTTGCGGTACGCCGTCGTGATGCTAATACCACATATTAAGGTGTGTGGTTTTCACAGCCCTTCCCTTTCTCCGTCTCTGACACACACACTCGTAAATGGCCTCCAGCCATTGGCAGCTCTTCCGTGAAGGCCTTTCTCCTCCCTATTAGGTTCAAATGAGGTTAATGTGTTTTGTCGACTACATTTTTTTTCAAACGCTAATACTGTGCGAGGTAAAAAAACACAACGCTGCTGCCTTCTGTCTCACCTTAATAGGGATGGGTGCCGAAACCAAGTTGCATAATGGCTACGGAGCCGACGTACACGGTAGTAACCAGACCCCCCAAAACAAAGTAAGTCATTTGAGTGCTACATAAATGCCACCTGCAAAGGGTGCTTCAAGGTGGTATTGTGCAAGTAACGTCTTGCAAGTAATGTATACGGTGCATTCACACACACAGGAATTCTGCACATCCACATTACAGGACAAGGATGCTGATTTTTGCACATTCTTCATTGCTCAAATGTTGTTCTCCCACGTACCTCAGACCGACTTCCTGTTCTTGTCTACTGGGCAATGGACTATACAGTGGAAGCTCCATTTACAAACGCCTCAATCGGCGACCTTTTTAGTTTACGAACCTTCACATCGCGCCTAATATGCCTCTGTGTGAACCATGTCTTGGCGTACGAACGCTTCATTCATTCATTCATTTTGCATGCCCCTAAAAGCATGCCTTCCTGTACATGCAGGCGCAGTCATTTTGAAGAGGCGGGGCCCACAACGTCACAACCTGTTTGCATCCTGTGAACACTGGTGCGGCCATTTCAGAGCTTCGACGACGACTAGCGCTTCTGACGAGTTTATTTCCACAATTGTCGTACCTTGCGCCGATCTGAGCTGTGTCAGCTCGTCTTAGAGATGACTTTGTGGGATCAGAAATGCTTTAAATGTGTCCAAACTATCACAGTCTCGCTGAAAGCTTCGGGCTGCCAGACAACCGCTTAGAGCTTGTGTTTTAGCTCGTTAGCTTGTGGCACCTTCACTTCGAGGATTTTATCAGCGAAGGGGGTTTGTTCCGCAGCAAGTCTTTAATTGTGATGAGACCGAAAAATCTGCCAGAGTGGACCTTTATCACAGCGAAGGAGCTGTTTTTTGTTGTAGCAACATGTTGGTTTTGGAGCACACCAATGAGACTTTTGTGTATGTGTGCATGTTGACATTTAGGTTTGCTGTGATGTTGTAGTGTTGTTTGGATTAAAAAGAGATTGTTAAGCCTTTAACCCATGTTATGTGGATTTGATAAATATATATATCATCATACATCACACATAGTGTCTTCAAGGTGTGCATTTTTTTTTTTATACTAAAATAGGGACTTTTTTCGAGGCTTGAACCAATTTTTTATGTTTACATTGATTCTTATGGGGAACTCTGCTTCACTGTACAAACTTTTCGGTTTGTGAATCATGCTCAAGAACCAATTAAGTTTGTAAATCGATGTTCCACTGTACAAACATTTTCTTCCTTGTTTAAATGTATTTATATATTGATATACGCTTTCTCGTGTAAGGCAGTTCAGAACATATTGTCAAATTTATTGACAGAGGTACTCTCTCATCGGCTCTCATTTACCATCAAAAGTTACTGCTACAGATCACTCTCAACAGTTCACAAATGCTCCTAACATGCGGCCGTAAATATGTTGGACCATAAATGAATGTTTAAGAGGCACAAACACTTTTTATACATAAAACCAGTGGCGTGCCGTCACTAGAGGCAGGGGAGGCACGGCCTCACCTGCCATCATGGAAAGAAAAAAAAAGTAAAAAGAAAAAAAATTAATTAAATTGTTATACATATCCAGTGATTATACTAAAGTTATTTTCCATTTAACTTCACCAGTTTTGGATTATTTTTATTTTTATCTTCACATTTGCCGTTCAAATACTGAGAAGAGACGGTGCGGCGATCAGCAGCCAGTTGAGGCACGTCACTGCGTTGTGCCTCACCATGGATTGTGCGCAATGCCTCGGCTAACTGCTGGCCTGCTGTGCAGTGAGACCGTATTGCTATATGAATTATATTATACATGTCCATAGTTTAGTTAGCTGAGGTATATAATGTACAGTGTATTTTGTCAACAACTGTATGTGTGTAACATATTTCTTGTGCTGAGCGATCATAAAACTGGAGGCTCGTCTCATAACCCCGCCTCCTGGTGCCAAGCATCTCCGCCGCAGAAGGCACCGCCCGACAGGAGCGCCACACCAACCAAAGCCCACACCCAAACCCCCACGTGCAAGACCGAATCCACCCAAAAGTCACTTAACAAGAAGCCAAAAAGTGCAAAAATAACAATGCTCGCGCGGCGCGCCGGAGGAGCCATGAACAGGGACACAACATTAGGTACACCTGCAGACTACAGCGTGGATTTCATATTTCATTCATTCACTACTCTTCCAACACGAACACCACTGCTCCCGCACTTATAAGTAAAGGTAAGACCATAATAACGTTTCTTTTTATTAAATGGGGTTTTTTGTGTACTACAGTTTGTAAGTGTAAAGTTAAAGTTAAGTATACCAATGATTGTCACACACACACTAGGTGTGGTGAAATTTGTCCTCTGCATTTGACCCATCCCCTTGTTTAGTTTAGTTTAGTCTTTATTTGAAGGGACAATGCACAGAAACATTAAGTTCAAAGACAGATATGTTCTGTAACAGATTATAGCTAAATAGCTCATTTCCATCTGCAGTCCCTGGCTACCTAAATTAAAGGGATACAAAAATCATGCAATAAAATTATGACAATAAAAACATACTATAGCATGTTTTTAAATTAAGAAAAGTCATAAAATGCCCTTTCATGTACACATACTTAATATACAATACAACCACACCTCATTTACATCATCACACAAAGACAATACATGCTTTTGTTCACATCTGTCATCATTTGTAAAAACAACCATGATTTTAACACACACACCTCACAATTTACAATAAAAATACTCTCATGGATAAATATAATACACATTAGGTTGATGTGTCAAACATAATGCCCACCTTAGTGACCGTGTGAGCAGCTTTGATTGCTCCAAAGCCACTTTTTAACTTCAATTGTGAATGAAGAGTCATCTGTTAGACTTTTGAAGTTTGTTGTGAGGTCGTTCCATTCCTTTATGGCTTTATATAAAAAGGCTGATTGTTGATTGTTCACCCCCTGGGAGGTGAGGGAAGCAGTGGGCAGCAGCGGCGCCGTGCCTGGGAATAATTTTTGGTGATTTAACCCCCTATTCCAACCCTTGATGCTGAGTGCCAAGCAGGGAAGAATGCTAGTATGAGCTTTTAAACATAACCCGTTAACTGCTGCCAATCAAATGGTGAATAAGATACTCTTTAGGGTTCATATGTTTGTAAATCTGACTGTGATGAAGTCAGTGCCTCACCTGACATGAACCTCACCGCACGCCCCTGCATAAAACATACACGGAGAATGTCTGCAACTTGTGGACGACAGTGGACAAACAAGTGACTGTGACATTTAGAGAGTTTGTGATTCTTTGAACAAACCATTGCTTGGGAGCATGCGTGCCACCCAAAGGTGTATCTATCGCCCTTTAAGTGATTGTGTTTATCTGCATTGTTTGTCATTGCCTGAAGAAATAAATATCAAATCAAACAAAACAGAAGTCATCGTCATGCTAGCTACGAAACCTAGCTCTCCAATCAGCTAAACGGACTCAATGACTCCACGGTGACGTCTTGGAGAGTTTACTGAGTAATTTGGGAAGCTGTAACAATACAAAAAGAATGCCATTGTAATAATATAATACCAGACGCTTGTAAACGTGTTAGCATATTAGCTAATGCTAATGACGCTATCTTTTGATTATGTTACGATAGCACATACAAATACACATGAAAACACTACTATCATACATGTGACGGTTTAGTAAGTGTGAATTGTTTTAGACATATTGTACAACTTACAAACGTTGATGAATGAAGAATCCAAACAAGTAGAAACGCTATGGATGACTAGTAGGCGGAACGGCACTTGTACCTCCAGTTCAAGGAGAAGAAAATACTAGACGTTCAACCCGCAGCACCGGCAGTGAACAAATTCATCCAACAAATGGCGCCATAGCACAAACACAAACACCCTTTCAGTGTCTCTGTCTGTGTTTTATGAAAACTGTTTTTAAATACAAAACATTATGGTCATTTATGAAGAAAAATCCATAAATTAGCCGCACGGTTTTATAAACCGCAAGGTGCAAAGCATAGGAAAAAAGTAGCGGCTTTTTGTCCGAAAAATACGGTAGTTATTTTCCTATTTAGAGGGCACACATGTTGAATAGGAAGAATGACGACTATTTGCAAAAAAGTCCTCTTTGAAAAGAAGGCTCTAAAAGTGAAATGTTTGTCAACAACTGACATTTTAATCAGATTTTAATCCATGACAATACAAATAAATGTTGTATTATTTTGAAAAAAAAAAGGTTCAGTTCAGTGGAAAGTAGGGATATCACAATCATCCTATACAACGTGTAAAGGCCAAGATGTTTTCGAGCTGTATGTCATACAATGGCACCTCCGGGAAGGGTGATAACCAAAATATGATAACCTCTCCGTACTGTTTATTGTCATCATATCAAATTACTAGCTGTTTTCATGTTGTCTGTACGGTACAGGCTGTGCAAAGGATGTGGATTAATATCAACAATGCGTCCGGGTACATGTGGGAGCTGCATAAAAGTCTTTGTTTTAGTGGTGGTCAGCTGGTAGATATTGTAGGTCCATGCTGGTGACTCAGTGCGAAGCTGAGCACAAGGCCACACACTTGTGATACACACTGATAGGACTCCGCCCACACACGGCCCCGTGCTCCCACACAAGCGCCACCGTACACAGCAACATGCTGATACAAAGGTAATGAGATTCATTAGCCAGCATGAGAACTAAAGAGTGGGTGGGAGGAGGAGAGCAAACGGTGTGTGTTTAGTCTGCTGGAGTCCAGACGTGGCATCCTGTTAAAAAGCCTCTGACATATGACAGAGACCGAACACTCATCTTCACTTCCAGCATCACCCACGTAGTTGTTGACAGTGTATGCACACATCGCACCACCTAAGTCTGCCCGTCAACCCCTCTGCCCCCTTGCACACACCCCCTCGTTTTCAGCCCGTCTGAGAGTGACGTGATTGCCAAGGTAGCGGACTGCTGTTACATTCTTGAGGCTGTCGTGTGGAGTGGGGAGGGCCAGCTTCAGCACCCACGCCAAGTTGGGGTTGGCAGCATCGACACGCTACGCGCTGTAGAGCCTCAGATACACCGACACAGGCCATATGGGGACCGAGCTAATATGACAACCGACATTTCCAGATTTGGGGTACAGAACAAACTTCATTTTTACTGATGTGCACATGGAGGATGAAGGCTTTTTATGTTCTGCTGCGTGTCTAATTTCACTTCGTCACTTAGGTCAGCTACATACCAAGAAAACTAATGTGCTTTCCCTTGCTTAGGTAGTAACACGGCCTCAACCCCATAGCCACACATACCCTCCGAATAGGAGTCGAGCAGCGCTACCGAGTAGGCTAAAAGTCCAGGCTGTTAACCCATTGTCCAGCACAAGACGTTAGGGAGCATTGGGATGGGTACGGAATTCGATACTTTCAAAGGCACGGACCAAATTCCATTAGTACTACCGGTTATCGATTCACGTAAAATTATTTTTATTTTTAATACCTTTGTTGCACGTTACGTGACGACTCGGCCGGCTCAAACACTAAGCACAAACAATCACTCAAGCAACACTCAGTCGGACTGCCTCGGTGAAAACCACCGCATCTACAGAGGCGAAAAAGCTATGTTACGCACACCACTGGTGGGTCTGATCCGAAAAGGAATCACATTTTTCCACAGATTTTAATTCAGTATTTTGCAAATTATTTCATATTGTGCGTGGAAATAACATAATTCAGGATTTTAATAGGGCCTGATCCATTAAGATCCAAATACCACACGCTAAACAGTGTGTGCAAACTATAACATTTATATTAGTGGGCATGTTCCATGTGATCTACTAAGACTGCGTGTACAATTGTCGATAAGTGCAAAAGTGATGCAGATCCACCTATTTATGTTATGTTTTTAATGTGTACTAAGCAGCTTGTACCGTGGAGATAATCATGTACTGCACATTCATGTTATCATGCGCCTACATGTTTTCAAACATGCAGCAGACATGTACCACTTTTTATCTGCATTTAAGAAGCAGTCCTGCAGGGCATCTACAATGAAACCCACTTTTCTAGTGTGCTGAAAATGGGCTCCAGATACAAGAAAATGGAAATTGCAATGTTTTTTTGAAATACAGTGTTGACGAAAAAATTATGTCATTAAAAAAATGTCTGCTCTGCACACACCAAAACACATCAATTGAATTTGTTTTAACCAGCCCCTTAAGTTATCTAGCAGCTATACAATTATAAAATGATGTTGCTGATAGAAAATATGTCTAATATTTGACAGTTCATATATGTTGACAAGCATATGTAGGACAGAGCTGCAGGACAATTGCCTCCTTTCTCACAGTTATTTCTTTGCAACTGCCAGTTTGCACGTCCTTTCTACATGTGCTAAATATAGATGCAAAACAGATCCCGCATTAGTTTTAGTCTTGATAAATCACACCGTGCGTGCAAAATACTTCAATTTGCATTTTCTCCTCCCAGTAATGTGTGCATTTTGATGATCAGCATATTGTGCACAGTCATGAAGAAAGACACGCTAATTTGATTGTGCTCCTTATTCATGTAGTGACGCAATCCTCTCGTTAGGTCATTAGGTCATCTAAACTGTCACCTTATTGACCGTGTCATACACCTGTGTTGAATTTGGTTGCAATGTTACACTATTTACATAGCTGACACAGATCCGTTGAACCATACCGTCAGTTTTTGTGTCAGTTTGACTACAGTGGGGCTTACCTGGTGTGGTGCTGAGGTGGCTTTGAGGAAGGGGCCGAGGATTATTGTTGACTGGACCTATCCTCATGGTCCGCTGGTAGCGTTCGATCTCTGACAGCCTTTCTGAAAATTGCTTCTGGGAATCCTCCATCTTCACTCTGTGCCCTGAAATACATGGATAACGGTGGGGGGAAAAAAGTCAATTAGAAACGTGTTCTTTCCTTTATATTTACGTTAAAATGCTCTTGTGTGTGCATGCTTGAGGACAGTTGTGTAATTCACACAAAGTCAACACTGGATGCTGTTATGTGTGTATGTGTGTGTGTGGGGGGGGGGGGGGGGGGGGGGCGGAGGGGGGTGTTGCGAGACAATGTCACCGTGTTTTCAACCTCCCAGCACAAAAATATTATTCACATTGCCGGCAGACCTTGAAATACATGATACCCAAGCTGCACCTGCTGCCTCGTCACCCCTTGATAACAGCAGCAAAAAAAGTGCTTGGAAATAATTACTTGAAGAATGCTGTTTTCCCTCAATCCTCAGACAAAGCACATATGCTCAGGTTTGACTGACACAGCACTTAGTCAAAAGGAAACACCCAGATAGAGCGGCTGCAGTCATCAGTATTGTATCATTTATTAGCACCTTCTTCATCTTTACATAGCCTCTTGTATAAGAACAATAAATACAACTCTTATCATGGCTTTTATGTAGTCTCTCACATGTCCGCTGACATGTACACACACCACACACTTTACATTTATGTGGACACACCTTAAATGTCCGAGTCCGGATGAGGTTTAGTCCCTCTAATGGGAGGAAGAGATTTTAATGTAACTATCAATGCACCAAAATTGTGTGTGTGAACTCGCATGTATACATTCTGTGGTTTTTTCCTTGGCATCTCTGCAGACTACCCTAATGTGAAGTAATGGCTGGATTTGAATATTTTATCACTATATAAAGGGGGCAAGGCAGACGGACCAATATGGATTTTGCCCGTCCTTTCTCTCCACTGACCCATGGGCAATATATCTTCACTTGGAGGCTGACCCATGGGTAAAGTTTCCTTTCGTTTACCGCTCTGTCCATTTGGTAGTGCCCACTGCTTCCCCTCCATCCAGCAATATAGAAATGTCTAACTCTGTCACACCCCTTCTCCCCCCAACACACGTCAACACACACACGCACACACACACACACTCACACACGCACACACACACACACACACACAGGCTACACGGGTGTGTGTGCTAAAATAACAGTATCTGAAGTGAAGAGATGAAAACTATGATTCTTTTCAGGCCCCAAACTTCAACAACAAAGTGTGTGTGTGTGTGTGTGTGTGTGTGTGTGCGTGTGACTGCGTGTGCGTGTAAAAGATAGACTCACTAATTACTCATCTGTCTGAGCAGACACAGCAGTTCTGTTTGTTTTTTGGGATGTGATTCCACCTCCTACCCTGTGCCTTGGAACATGCTGTGAACACACTCCCTAAAACACATTAAGGATGCAAGTAAAAGGAAAGTAAAATGGAAGGAGTTCTGCAGGAGCTATAACAACTTCTGGAAACACTTTGCAGTATGTATATCCTACAGAGAACCAGCGTCCTCTGTAGTGGACATTTGTTTTTGGTCTATTTCTTGTGTCATAGTTACACATCCTGGGAACAAATTAGCCCTAATACACAAACCATAAGCATCCTCTGCAGTGACCATTGGTTTTCGTTTTCTTTATTTTGTCAGTTACAAATTGCAAAAAAATAGCCCTTTTACGCAAAACACAAGCGTCCACTGCAGTGGACATTTGTCTTTGGCATATTGTTTTGGTTGGAGTTACACATTTTAGGGAAAAATAGTCATTTTACACAAAAGACAAGCGTCTTCTGAACTGGACTTATTTTTATCTATTCATTTAGTCAGAGCTACACATTTTGGGAAACAAATTAGCCCTATTATGCAAAACATAAGCAGTGAGCATTTGTTGTTGTTCCATCTATTTTGTCAGCGTTACAAATCGCCGGAAAATATAGCCCGGTTATGCAAAACACATCCTGTGCTGTGGATATTTATTTTTAGTCCATTTTGTTCGTCAAAGTTAAACATTTAGGGAATAAATAGCCCTTATGTGCAAAACACAAGCGTCCACTGCAGTGGACATTTTTTGTTGGTCTATTTCTTTTGTCCTAGTTACACATTTCGGGGGGGGGGAAATATCTGTCATGCAAAACACCAGCATCCACTGCAGTGGACATTTGCTACAAATTTGAAAAAACAAATTAGCCCTATTATGCAAAACGCAAGCGTCTTCAGCTGTGGATATTTATTGTCGTTCCATTTTGTTTGTCACAGTCGAACATTTTGGTAAGAAAAATAGCTCTTTTGCGCAAAACACTAGCATCCCCTGCATTAGACATTTGTTTTTTCTCTAATTTGTTTGGGGGAAAATAAATAGTCGTGATGTACAAAACACAAATGTTTACTGCAGGGGTTTTTGCATGGAAGTCAAACTCGCCCAACAATGCCTTCATGTACTTTTCTGCTGTAACAGAAACATTTGAAGCATGAAATTGTCCAAAAAGCTTTGGTACGATGAAGTTTCAGGGGCAAACTGATTGAATAATTAATTACATTTGTCCATAGAGTCTACATTTTGTTTAAGACTGCCTTTGCTTTAAAGCATGGTTAAAGGAATGAAAGCTGGGATTTTGGTCTCTTTTCTCTCTTACTCTCTTTCTCACACACTTATGCACACCGTCGCTCACCCACACTGAGGTTATTGTCTGGTCTGAGGGCTGACGGGGGGAACACACCAAATATAACCCCAATATGTGTCCTTGTGTAGTTATTAAGAGATTTACACCACCTCAAGTGGCTCACGTCAGGGAAATAACACATCCCGACGCTCACTGCTTGAAAAAAATGATGATAATTGGACAGTTTTGCCGATGCCGCAAGAGGAATTGCGTGACTCTTGAGTGATCATCCAAGCTGGCCGCAAGCACACACACTTCAATGAAGCTTCCAGCGGAAGGTTGTCGCAGGGTGAGGGGGTTATTTTTCAGGGCTTCATTAGAATAACGCCCAGAGCTCATTAACACGGGGGCCACAGACACTGTTAACACCACTAAACAAGCGGGAGGAAGCGTTAAACGTTCTCTCTCGCCTTCTCAAATGTTTGCGGAAACTCTCTCGCCCACCTCGCCGCTTCTGTCTCCCGGATCCTTTACAGTCGAGTCAGTGTGGAAGGCAGCGCACTCACACTGCAGCAGGGATTTTCAACTAAATTGTCTTGGGGGCCACATTTCCAGAAAGCTAAGGAGTTCATCCTTTACTATTATTTTTATTTTGTATCTCCCGAAAAACTAGCGTCCTCTACAGTGGTCATTTTGGTCTATTTAATTTGTCAGTTGCAGGAACGCCCTGGTGTTTTTAAGGACCTTCTGCAAAAAAATTTGTCAAAGATCATCTCTATGATGAAGTTTTTCTAACTGAACTCCATGTGAATAGCCCAAAAGCTGAAAAAGAGAGGACCTAGAATGGAGCCTTGAGGAACACCACTCGTTGAACAAATGCCTACTGACTGCATCTAAAGGAAACAAGCTGCAACAACACCTTAGTTACATAGATCAACATCATCACAACAAAATGTAGAGCTGCCAAAAAGGAAATTACTTAAAGGGGTCAGTGTTGGCGCTAGGAATCTTCAAAATGGGGGCCCAGGGACCCCATCAAGTCATAAAAATGGGGTCCCACAGTACATTTTTGGGGTCCCTCATCCGGAAAGAACCACACCGGAAATGTTTCCTGTGAAAAACCGTCCGACCGGAACTCTAATAAGTAAAGTTCCTTGGGTGAATAATGTTAACTCACTACACCGGTATGTTTTAGCGCTTTCATGGCGAGTTTACTGACAGATATAAGTAAGAACTTTACACTACTTTATATTAGAAATAACACTAAAAAATGTACTACTAAAACATTTTGATAGATTTTTGAGTGCCGTGTGTAATGTTCTATATTTTCAATGGAACATTTAAAATGTTGATGTTGTTTACTTGAGACTTATCTCATGTTTGACTGCCATCTACTGGTCACACTTATAATTACACTCTGTACCAAATAAAATAGTGTAACGTCCCGGAAGATTTGGTACTGCAGGGAATTCTGGGTATTTGTTCTGTTGTGTTTATGTTGTGTTTATGTTGTGTTGCGGTGCAAATTCTGTCCCGAAATGTGTTTGTCATTGTTGTTTAGTTTGGTTTCACAATATGGCAGATGTTTATGACTGTGTTGGTGATGTTTATACGGCCACTCTTAGTGTGACATGTATGGCTGTTGAGTAACAATGCACTTCATTCACTTGTACATGGGATGTTCAAAAGCAACTAGGTCGTTAAATTGGCTATAGTCATACATAATTACAGCGTTTCTTGACATCTTCGATTTAAGACAATTATCACCCCTTCCAACGCTTCAAAAGCATTGAAGTGGGTGAGTTCAACCTTATACTCCGGAAAATCGGTAAAAAAAACAACAACAAAAAACACGTCCTGGGGACGTTCCGGAATTTCGCATACTTTCTGATTTCAATGTGTAAAAAGACACAAAAAGTGTGTTAACGCCAACACTGGGGGTGTCTAGAGGAATGCAGCGGCTATGTAAATCACAAGTTCAGACATCAGTATTCTATGTTTGCTAACATGGTTAAAATGTCAACACAAGCATGAATTGTTTCAGATTGTGTGAAAAAGAGCACAACCTTTGTTGTGCACCTGTATCCTCCATTTAAGCGCGTCAATACTGTCTCATTGGCTTGTTGACCCCCGCGATTCCAGCAGCACCTCTGGTCGTTTGACTCGTACTCTGCAGGGTCCGGGCCCATTCAGAGGGGTGCCGGAGCTCCACTGCAGCCCCATTTCAGTACGGTTTTTGTGGTGGGATGAATATTTTATGTGTCAGGGTGCACTTAGGAAAGAATGCCCTGTTTTTCTCGCTATGATATCATAACCACAAGATAGAGCTGGGAGACAGGGGCCAGTGCACACATGAGGCCTAAACAGCGACGCCCGATGCTGAAATGGATGCTGTAGATTTACTAGCCTCCTTTCGGAATCGCCTGAAAGCATTATGGAAGTCTATGAAGAGCAAATAAAAAGCTTGATATAAAACGTCTTGATGTATTAACGATGTACTGAGATGTGTTTTGAAGAAATGGGTGTGCTGTTGCCACACTCGCTTTGTTTTGTGAGTGTTATATTTCCTGATAGTGCTTTATATTTGCGGTAAATGGCTTCCCTTGTTGTGTACAATTCTGCAGTTGGAGATAAACTGTGTTAAAAACGTCATGTGGTTGAAGACACATGAACATCAAGCACAATTAAAGGACTCATAACATCCAGATTTATGTATTCTTTGCCCCTGAAAATTAATTCCCAATACATCCATTAGTTTTTGAGTAATCAGTAGATAACTAATTAGTAAGTACGTAGAACGCCCCCTTTCCATCACCCCCTCTTGGTGGGACGTCATCTACCGAACTGGAGCCCATTTTCCATTTCATAGACAGTGTGGATAAAGGCATGTAAAACTATTATTTTGATTAAATTTTTTTGTCGCCCTGGTCCATGAATAATTCAAAACTGATATAGTTAACATTATGAGCAAAAAATAAATGTTTCCGGACTTCCTTGCACATCCATCTCCTCTCCCATAGACGCCATGGGCTGTGTTTCCTCATGATCCCACCCTTGTAAAGCTACTGAAAATATGAATTTATCTAGAAGACGAATAAAGTATTTATCTATGTTCTTTTAGCAATTTCTCAAGCGCAATTCTACTCAACTCAAGGTACAATGTCAGCAATAAAACATCAGTAGAGGAGGACGCAAAATACAATACTTCTCTTCTTGTCTTTCTTTTTTTCCTTTGTGTATCCCCTGCCTCGAGCGTGACACAGGCCTACACTTCCGTGTTTACGCTATGAACAATACCGCGCTCCATAATGTAGCCACTGGTGTGTCTGCTTTAAGAAGGAATCCCATTTTTACATAGGTTCTGACTCTTGCTAATTACTTCAAAATAACATAATTGGGAATGAAGATACGATCAAAACACATGATACGCAATATGAAATTGCCTCCAGTCTTCTGCAAATGACATCAGCAAGCTAATTACAAAATTAAATTAAATTACCACTGATAGTCACACACACACCAGATGTGGTGAAATTACTCTCTGCATATGACCCATTCCCTTGTTCCACCCCCTGGGAGGTGAGGGGAGCAGTGAGCAGCAGCGGTGGTGATTTGGTGATTTAACCCCCAATTCCAACCCTTGATGCTGAGTGCCAAGCATGGATACGTAATGGGTCCCATTCTTATAGTCTTTGGTATGTCTCGGCCGGGGTTTGAACTCACGACCTACCGATCTCAGGGCGGACACTCCAACCACTAGGCCACTGAGCCATAATGCTGGACCGCCCACATTTAGAGCTAAAAGGAGGTCTTCCCAAATGTGCTAAAATGTACTAAAACTCACATTGGAACGTACCGCAACTATGCAATACGTGCCAATGTTGTCAGCGTTAGAGGGGCCATTTCAGACATTCTCCCCACAGAGTCTGTATCAGTGTTTGCTCACTGAGGTGACTGCCAGACCTTTAACACAATCAGCGACTTTGATGTGTTTTCCTTCCTTCACGTCTTCTTCTTCTGTGTATTTGTCTGCCATTGAAAGAAAGAAACACATGTTTCCATCCACAGGGAGACAAATTAAACACAAGCTCTTTTTAGTAAAGGGCTGGTCGCTTTTTCAGGGGCAAACTGAAACTCTATCTGGACGACAAAAGGGCAATACGTGCTCTGGCCCGAGCCCAAGTCTGCACTGGGTATATCTGAAGTGTAAATATTTGTATTTGCAATATACATGGACTTGATAGGCGACGGATAACAAGCTTGAATTGAATCTGACTAAATGAATCACACATTAGAATGAGAACTATGTCTGGACTGTACAGTCAGTGGCAGACATGGTTATAGGATTAGAAGGAGATACTGTGTTGCAGGGATAGTCAACTAAATTGTTTTGGGGGCCACATTTCCGGGGGGCCAGACTTCTACCTTCACTATATAAATGTGAGTCCCTCACAAGTGTGCCACCAGTTGAATCACTCAAATGATGAAAAAGGGAGGACCTAAAACGGTCCCCTCCAAGGTTTCTCATTGTCCCATTGGGTTGACTTTTTCCTTGCCCTGATGTGGGATCTGAGTCGAGGATGTCGTTGTGGCTTGTGCAGCCCTTTGAGACACTCGTGATTTAGGGCTATATAGATAAACATTGATTGATGGATTGATGATAAAATGGCACTCTGAGGAACACACAAAGAAGTTGAACAAATGAATACTAACTGCATCTGAAGGCAACAAGCGACACAATAGTTACATAAATCACATTATAAAAGAATGTGTGACTGCCAAAAGGGAGAGGACTTAAATGGGTGCCTTGAGAAAACGCCTCAATTACGTATGTCACAAGTTTGGCCCCAGTCGTCTGTTTGCTAGCAAGGTTAGAATGAACTGAACTCTTCGCCAGATTTGGCCCCCCGGCAGATAGTCTGCTGTACTGCTTTTCTGGAGACATTTGATTTGCATGAAAAGAGTTAATCAAAAGGCTTGTGGAACATGATCCTAAGTTTGTTCATGTGAGGCAGCAGTTGCCTCAAACTGGCATGTGAGCAAACTTCCGTTCCAACAAGGTTTCAACATCTGTTGAGCAAAGCCGTGCACACCTGTCTTTCTCTTCCTCCTGAGCCCCCTTACAGCCTGGTTGCCACCCTGTCCTTTCCGCCTCGCTTTCTTAAACTTCCCCTTTTTTCTTTTTTTTCTCTACCCGCACCGACACGCATGCAACGTCGTGGTGCATCATCACAGCCGCAGCAGCAGCGTTCCCAAGGCCACCAATCACACATTAGGTATTTGGAGTTGGCCAAATCAAAGTTCTTGTTTTGAGGCTGACCCTGAAGGATGTGGCTTTTACCCTTGGTTGGTGTTTGTGGCTGTCTCGTCTGGGCCTAAATGAGTCCATGTTTGCCGCACGCAGACATTACACAACTGAAAACTCATTTACATAAGACTTTTTCTTTCTTTCATAAGACTTTTGAGAATAACACACTTTTTTGTGTTATAATTGAAGGTGAACGATGACTGAGGATCTTCACAGAAAAATGATATGGGTCTTTCAGACATTTTTATTTTTAAAGGATCTCAGCACTCTCCCTAGTCCCCCAGGCAGATGCAACATTCGTCTCGGGGGACATCAGCAGTGTGAAAACCCCCCTCCCATCAACGGAAGTTGCTACATGAGACTGCATGAGCAGAGAGCGCTGCCTTCCTTTTCTGATAAGGTGATAAAGTTGTGTGTGTGTGTGAGAGAGAGAGAGAGAGAGTGTGTGTGTGTTAATGTGTGTGTGGAGTAGAGCCAGTGCCACATAAGGACAGGTTGAGGCAGGCAAAGGGAGGTGAGAGGTGCCAAATGCACCCGGATTCCTGACCAACACAACAGCACCCGTAGCATGCTTCAGAGCAATCAGCCCTCTTTTGTCCCTGATGTATGTGCACATGTGTCATTACTGTCTTCTACAATGGACTGGAGGAGGATTTTCTTTTCATACTTTTTTTTTGGGCTGTTTGCCAAAGGGCTTTCTCAGCGGTGCTTGTGGAGCACAGACGCCCCATTGGGGTAAAGTGACATGTCCTATTAAAGTAATGTGTTGCTATTAAGTGTGTTATAGCAGCGGTCCCCAACCAACGGTCTGGGGACTGGTACCGGTCCGTGAAGCATTTGCTACCGGGCCGGAGAGCAAAATGTAATAATTTATAAAGGACTGCATTTTCTCCGACTTAACTTTGGCCTGTCCCACTAGACCAGGGGTGTCAAACTTGTTTTCAGTGAGGGCAATAGAGGGCCGCTTGTAACAGAAAATAATTAATGAATTTGCCTATGAATTTAAATATTTTACATAAAGAGTAAAACGAATCTGTGGATTTGACCACTGTTTTTTACAGAAAAAAACTGGCAGCTTATTTGCCAGACTTTTACTGTAAAATATATGGTGTTATTTTATTATTATTATTTTTACAATATATTACTGTCAATAGAAATACAGTACCGCTGTTTAATTTTATTTTGGCAACTCAGCTGTCAGTTTTTTACCACAATAAAATGTGGTACCATAACATCATCAACCGTGGATTTAAAAAAAAACAAAAAAACTGACAGCTCAGTTGACAGAAATGCACTGTAAAAAAAAAAAACATTGGTCGTTTTTTTTTTTTTCAACTTACAGTAATATGCTGTAAAAACAACTCCCTAAATTTTACAATAAAATCTATTGGTCATTTTTATAGTGTGCAATTTGATGGATAACTTGCTTCGAAACCATAAGTTAAGCAGATATTTAAGTATTTATTTGGATTTTGACCAACAAAGTTAGATAATATAATATTTGTTGCAATATTGGACACTATTTTTTTCCTTGTCAAACTAGAAAAAAACCCCAATACCTTTAGTAAGAAAATAAGAAAGTAAAAAAAGAAAATATAAGGTATTTTATTGACACATATTATTTCCAGGCTTTTGCGGGCCATATAAAATGACGTGGAGGGCCAGATATGGCCCGCAGGCCTTGAGTTTGTCACTTGTGCACTAGACGCACCAATGAGCTTGTTTATAGATGTACAATAAAAACTCCTCAAAGGAAGTTGCCATTTGTTATAACTTTGTGACATGATACAATGCACATTAATGAACATCCATCCATCCATCCATTTTCTACCGTTTGTCCCTTTCGGGGATGCGGGGGGCACTGGAGCCTATCTCAGCTGCATTCGTCAAATCTAAATGTGACAGTTTGTAGCCAAAGGCTGATTTTCATCAGCATTTCATTGCAAAGAAACAAGCCCAGGGCTCCCCCTAGTTCAGCGTTATAGTGAGTTGTATTTTTCACAAGTGGAAAGCCGGTCCCTGAAAATAATGCCTACATCAAACTGGTCCGTGGTGCAAAAAATGTTGGGGACCATTGTGTTATTGTATAACGTTCATAGTGAATGAGCTTGCTTAGTTTGTGTACACATGTGGCAGTCCAACCGACGAGGCGTTCGGAAGGATTGGGGGTGGACTAGAGATGTGAGGTTTGCAAACAATTCAAGTCTTTTATGTGAACTTAGGGTGTCCCGAGCCAATGTTGATATCGGTCCAATATCAGCAAAAAGAAAAAAAACGAGTATCGGATTATATCAGCTTGCATCTATAAACTCCCATACAAGCTGATGGATAACTTGCTTTGAAATCGTAAGTCAAGCAGATATGTATTTTCAATAGATAGATAGATAGTACTTTATATAATAAATTATATAATAATCCATCCATCCATCCATTTTCTTTCTCCAAAAGGGACAAGCGGGGTGTGCTGGAGCCTATATCAGCTGCATTCGGGCGGAAGGCGGGGTACACCCTGGACAAGTCGCCACCTCATCAGAGGGCCAACACAGATAGACAGACAACACTCACACTCACATTCTCACACTAGGGCCTATTTTAGTGTTGCCAATCATTTTCAATAACAGATCCTTGAAATACTTTGTTGTATGATCAGAGAATAATAAAGTTTAGAAGATATCCAATTACATTTTCTCTGTCAAAATTGAAAAGACAAACACAGTTTGCAAAAAAGATGAAGTGGTTCATTGACGCACATTATTTGTAGGCTTAAATGATATTGGCCCCCGGGGTCTTCAGTGTGACACCTGTGTAGCTGGGTATAGGCTACTAGGAACTAGCAGCTACAAACTAAATAGGCACACAATAGCACACAAAGCTAGACATATGTAATAAGTGTCCTTAATCTAACAATATTTCAATCTAAAATATTTGTCAATATAATCAATTATCCAATCATTATAGTTGCATATTACTTACACCTGCAAAGTCTCCAAGGCAGAAGAGTGTTAGAAAATATCCAGTAACAAACACGTCCGCATTATCATGATCTTAACATGAATTATGTAGGCGTCTTAAAAAAAAACAAAAAAACAATTACCACTCTTCAACTTAAAACAGCATAAATCCATTCCCAACATTTTTTTTCTAGGCGTGACAACACCCAAGTTAAAGCGCAATGCAATATTTGTAAAAAAGAAAAAATCTACAGTATCTTTCAAGTCTGGAGCAACAAACAACTTTAACTGATATAGCTCGACAATAGAATTGTTAGATATCAGGAAATATATTATTGAAATTGATGTCTCTGTCAGGCCTTGTTTCACTGATTCCATCAGCTTTTGTAAAATTTGAAGATATAGTATTTATTCTGTCATATAAATAGGCCACTTATTAAAAAAGACATCATAGATGTTAATATACAATTAATATAGCCATGAAAGATCAATAATAAGGTTGCCTAAATGAATATACTGTAAGCATGTCAAAGACTACCTACGCCCCCTATCAAAATTAAAAACGTTTTATTCCACCTGGATAACGGCAAACTTCCAAAACTTCACTCAACACAGACATCATAACAGCTTACCTTTAAGCATTTTTACCAGCACCAACATTTTGGAGGAAGGATGAGGGGACATAAAAAAGATACAAATCTAATAAATACATTTGTGGCAGCATAGGAGAAAGTTATGTACAAATTGCACATAACTGTGGTGCGTTGCAGGACCCTCAATTGAAGTTTGAAACAGAAGTGTCACTAGTTTTTAAAGACTAGGAGGCCTAACTCCTAGTAGAGGCACTAATAATAACATGATAATAATAATACAAATTATGTATTATTAAGAATCATATCATCCACTGATGATAATCCCACGTAAATCAGCTACTCTCCACTTTACACTCTGAGGTAAAGGTAAACCTGACAGATTTATAATTGGCTACCTTCTGTTACCATTAGTGGTTTAACCCTTGTGTGGTGTTCATATTGTTGTTACTCAGCCAGTGTTCGTGGGTCTGATGGACCCTTTGCATTTTGTAGCTTTTAATGCCTCACAATCAAACACTTTTATGTTAAAATACTGACTTATCCCAAAAAACCTCTGTAATGAAGTGCTTCGAGAGGCTGGTAAAGGAATACATTGTCTCCAGACTTCCCCCCACATTCGACCCATACCAGTTTGCTTATCTCCCTAACCGCTCCACAGAGGATGCCATCTCCTCTGCACTCCACCTGAGCTTAGCACATCTGGAAGGAAAGGACACACACGTGCGGATGTTGTTTCTGGACTTCAACTCGGCATTCAACACCATCATCCCGCAGCACTTGGTGAGCAAACTGGCTCCCCTTGGATTCAGTACACCCCTATGCAACTGGCTGCTTGACTTCCTCACAGACAGACCCCAGTCTGTGAGAGTGGGCAACAACACCTCCAGTGCCATCTCCCTGAGCACCGGCTCCCCCCAGGGCTGCGTCCTGAGTCCATGTTGATGACCCATGACTGCTGCGCCAGGTCCACTACTAACCACATTGTGAAGTACACGACAGTAGTGGGCCTCATCCGTGACAACAACGACATGGACTACAGGGAGGAGGTGAAACATCTGGATGACTGGTGCAGAACCAACAACCTGGTCCTGAACGTCGACAAGACCAAGGAGATCATTGTCGACTTCAGGAGGCACCAGTCCAGCCACGCTTCACTCTTCATCAACGGAGATGGTAAGCAGCCCCAAGTTCCTGGGGGTGCAGATAACTGACAATATAACCTGGTCCCTACACACCGGAGCTCTTGTAAAAAGAGCTCAGCAGCGCATGCACTTTTTGCGTGGGATGAAAAGAGCACAGCTCCCTCCCCAATTCTCAGCACATTCTACAGAGGCACTATAGAGAGCCTACTGACCAATTGCATCTCTGTCTGGACTGGAGCCTGCAGTGCCTCAGACTGGAAGTCTCTGCAGAGAGTGGTGAGGATGGCGGAAAAGATCATCAGGACTCCTCTTCCTCCTATCCAGGATATTGCAAAAAGCCGCTGCCTGACCAGGGCTCAGAAAATCTGCAGAGACTCCTCCCACCCCCACCAAGTACTGTTTTCACTGCTGGACTCTAGAAAGAGGTAGGTCCGCAGCCTCCGTAGCAGAACCTCCAGGTTCTGTAACAGCTTCTTCCCTCAGGCCGTAAGACTCTTGAACGCATCATAATAATCCCCTCAACTCCCCCCAAAAATGGATGAACTCACTGGAATATAAAGACAATATAACATACATCCATAAACGTAAATGCATATGCAAAAGTGCAATATATTTATCTTTACAGTAATCTATTTATTTATATCTGCACCTAATTGCTTTTTTATCCTGCACTGCCAACCAGCTAATGCAACGAAATTTCGTTCCTATCTGTACTGTAAAGTTCAAATTTGAACGACAATAAAAAGTAAGTCTAAGTCTAAGTCTAAGACCCACAAACACTGGCTGAGTAACAACAACATGAACGTTGCATGGAAATTTCTCTGCCAGTTTCTGCATCCCACAGGGATTCTTCTTTTGTGTTTCTGCACCTGCGGTTCCCACACAAGGTTGCAACATTGTTTGTCAACACTCTGCACTCATTTTGTCGCACATTTGACCCTCTGATGTTCTGTGTACCTACACTCTGTCCTCCTCCTGTCTAGGCCTGCTGTGTGTGTGTGTGTGTGTGTGTGTGTGTGTGTGTGTGTGTGTGTGTGTGTGTGTGTGTGTGTGTGTGTGTGTGTGTGTGTGTGTGTGTGTGTGTGTGTGTGGTACACAGAACATAAATGTCCACACTTCTATTAGCCCCGGGTCCAGTGGACCCCGGACATCTTATATGTAATAGAAATGTGTAGGGGGGGTGTATGGTGTGTGTTCATTAAATATGTATTCTGATATATGTTCTTCACAGAAAATGAGCCAAAGCCAGTGAGTCTCAGTTTGAAAAATGAATTAATTGTATCATTTTTCTTTTAATAAAAATCGAAAACGGGTCCCACAGACCCCGAACACCACACAAGGGTTAACTGAACACATTTGTTTTAAAACTGTCCATGTTTTTCATAATTACTAAGTTTATGTAATAACAATTTTTGCCAGTCCAAAAAAAAATACTGATGTTTACGGCAGGCGGTCACTCACAAATTCAAAATATAAAAACCTAATTAAGGTTTTTACATGTGTTTTGATAAGCTGGTTTCAACCAAATCCATGCAATAATTCGTTTTTTAGTGCATGTAAAAATACCAAGTGTGTGTGTATGGGAGCGGCTAGGGTGGGATGGGGGACTTTTAGGAATCTTGTGTATGGGGACCCAGACTTTGGTGCTACACTTCTGTCCATGAGTCCATCAGATAGAACTATTTGTATAATTGGCACATATTGGTAAAATGTTAAAGTAGAGTTGTTTTACATGGAAATCCCTCTCAATATTTCAAAAATAAATCTTCCTAATAGGGTCGATATTAGTGTTTTTAATGAATTTGAAATATTCTTATCTTATTACTGCAACCAGTGATTGTTTCCTTGATAAAAATGAGTTACTTAGGGACGGCGTGGCAAAGTTGGTAGAGTGGCCGTGCCAGCAATCGGAGGGTTGCTGGTTACTGGGGTTCAATCCCCACCTTCTACCATCCTAGTCACGTCCGTTGTGTCCTTGGGCAAGACACTTCACCCTTGCTCCTGATGGCTGCTGGTTAGCGCCTTGCATGGCAGCTCCCGCCATCAGTGTGTGAATGTGTGTGTGAATGGGTGAATGTGGAAATACTGTCAAAGCGCTTTGAGTACCTTGAAGGTAGAAAAGTGCTATACAAGTATAATCCATTTATCATTTATCATTTATTTACTTTTAAAGAAAAAGGAAATATAAAAAAATGAGCCAGAAAAAAAACTTGTCTCTCCAAGCACCACCATGGTCAACATTTAAATACAGTAGCGTAATAGGCCCGAGTTTTCATTAAAAACAAGGCATAGTGTTTATTGCACAAGTATATTTAACATTTTAGGCCACCGGAACATTACACGCAATTTGAACAGTAGCACTGTGTTTGAATATAGGAAAATAAAACACTGCACTTGTGATTACAAGAGAGTACCGGTGATTTTTGTCATACCACTGTTGTAAGGGAACGGCTCCTCAAGATCAGGCTCTCTTCAAAGAGCACTAAATACCATCTCTCGGAGAAACGCGGGGACTACAATGTCAGCAGATGTGTCAAACGTCTTCTCCCCTTTAACACCTATATTGTGCAACTGACAACAATTGAGTAGCGTGTGAAATAAAAAATGTGTGACTTTTCCACACCGTGCTGGCATGCAAAACACTGCTTTCCACTTGAGGTGAGGTTACACACACACACACACACACACACACACACACACACACACACACACACACACACACACACACACACACACACACACACACACACACACACACACACACACACACACACACACACACACACACACACACACACACACACACACACACACACACACACATAAAATGACCTCTCTTCTTCTGGGATGTTTTCAGCTACAGTTTTACAAGCCAAGGCTTCCTTCTGTGTGTACCCGCAGGATTACAACCTTCTACACTCCTGGAAACACACAAAAAAGGCCTCATTTCACTTATTATTTACTCGCTGTTGCTAACCTGTAAAGCCTGAAGAAATAAAGATCCAAACCACATGGGGATGGTACACAAAGTCATTTCCAGTAAGCGGCAGGTGCTTACTAAAACACAAACACACACATACACACACACACACACACACACACACACACACACACACACACACACACACACACACACACACACACACACACACACACACACACACACACACACACACACACACACAACTCCACTCCGACCAGAAAAATGGTTTATTGTCATAATGCAGCTGAGGAGAAAATATTCCCCCCACTCACGGGCCATTTATTTTTTTCGGAACTTTTATTGAATTACGCCTGAAAGCTTGTAATGGGTCCCTCCTGTGTGGGTCCGAGTAAATATGGACGAGTGAGGACACACAGAGCGAGCATTTTACTTCCCCTGGTAGGTAAGTAAACAGGAAAGACGCTTGGCTCGCGCGTTTGGAGATGGAGGCGGCAGGCGAGCAGTGGCGAAAAACTGTCTTCCTCGCCGCCTTGACTTCCATGATGCATCACAATGAATTCATAGTGTTGTCTGGAGCCTCTGTAAATAATTTGGTAATTCATAGTGTGTCTGCCTGTTCTATCTGGCGTCAGCAAATATAGGGGGGAAATTTTAGTCTGAGTGGAAAAAGAAAGGGCACTAGAGCTTGAGGCTATTGTGGCTTTCACAGACATCAGCTGGCTTAAAGAACTCATAATGCACTCTTCCACATATTTTCCTTTTTGCTGGTAAAACTGCGTCTTGGTAGAAGAGAAAAGGAGAGGACAAAGTGCCAGTAATGACAAAATAGTATAAGTTCTATAGATGAGGCGTTTAGACTTATTTGACTGAAAAATACAGTAATTGGTCACGGTATTTGGAAAGAGGTACAGTGATTAAAAAGGACAAATCACTTGAGGTTTGCTCTGGTACATTTAATTGATCCATAAACATGAACAACTCTTCGTTTATTCAAAATGAAAGAGGGTACATGCAGATCATGTGGCGTTCAACTTTCTTCACTTGTCACAAGTTTGTCCAATTTCCTCAAGTCAGCCAAACTAATGTATATTGAAAATGTACTACACTCAAAGTTCGATATAACACGGTCATTGGGGTCAATAAAAAGATTGCGTTATATAGAAATCCTTGTTTTTTACCCTTTTCTTTTCGCTGTAGCTCGACTGCCTAAACCTACATGATGGATAGTGCCCTCACGTAACGTGACGTGAATGGTGGATTGTGCTGCCAAGTCACAGAATTGGTTGGGCACTATCCATCAGTAGGTTTGAACATCACTAAGTCAATATTTTGTCATTTTGATTGAGTTTTTTTTGTTTTTAAATCCTTCTTTTTGGAGACTTTCATAACATAGATTTTTAAAAAATGAGAATCGATTCTGAATCGCACAACGTGAGAATCGCAATTTGAATTTGAATCGGTTTTTTTTCACACCCCTAATACATATATATATATATATATATATATATATATATATATATATATATATATATATATATATATATATATATATATATATATATATATATATATATATATATATATATATATATACATGTATATATATATATATATATATATATATATATATATATATATATATATATATATATATATATATATATATATATATATATATATATATATATATATATATATATATATATATGTGTGTGTGTGTATAATATTGCTGTCAAAAATAACAAGTTAACTCACGTGATCAATCACAATTATTGCATAAATTATGTATGTTCACAAAATATTTTGAACACATATACTCCTATTGCATTCAAGTAAAACACTTTAAAAAATGTTACCGGATGACATTCTGACAATAAAATTGTGTTTGTGTCAAAATAGTGTGCTCTCTTTAAAGTTAATTTAAACTATGCAATCAAATGCACACATTTTTGGTACTAGATATGTATCATTATCACTATGAAGCCAAGTAAAGAAAAAAATAAAATAATCATCAAAGAGTTGCATGGTGTTCTTACTCAGTTGCATACATACACAGTACAGTATGTATGTGCATATGTACCGTATATACAGTACTGCATATAGGTTAGGACTGTCAAAAACAATGAGTTTACTCATGTGATTAATCACAAAAAAACATTGCATTAATCATGTGCATACACAAATTAATCATTTTTATTTTTATTGCTCCTATAGTTTAACCATGGATGGTTACCTGAATAGCAGTGCAGGTCGTTACACCGTCAGTAATCAGGTTGATGCATACGTCAGTGCAACGATAAGTGAGGACACAGACTGGTGTGCGTGCTGGCAAATTTCCTTTCAAAATGCACCCTAACTGGACTTTAAATACATCTGTTAGCTTGTTTTGAGCAAATAAATGTAACATTCAAGTAGCCTAAAACATTTTTTAAAATGTTCATGAATGGCATTCTGACAATAATATCAAAATTGCGTCCAAATATTGAGGACCTTTACGTTCATTTAAATTACGCAAGTGAGTAATAACCTGTGTTAAATCGTGATTTATCCAAATTCAAAAGTGGGATTATTATGAAAAAAAATAAAACCGGCACTAATGCAAATAGACAATAGCTGCTGATGAGTCACTATATCTGCAGGTTATTCAGTTTATCCGCCAGTCACAGCGCGAGGCATGAACAGTAAGGAAAGCACCCAGCACACGCCCTCCCCTGGCACTGATACACCCGCAGGCCTTTTTTTTTTCAAAGACAACCATCTCCATTTTCAAACATCAACGTTGCCTTTGAGTGAGCAATTCGCACTGAGGCCGCGAGCCTTTCATGTGATTTGTGGAGCAGAGGCGTGGCCCTGACTTAAAGCAATGGAAGCACCTGGCAGGTGCATGAGCTGCAGCGCCCGCACATATGCACCTTAATGCTCAAACACACACATGTGTGTGCAACAGCACCCATAGTGGCTTTTGTTGACTTTATGGCAGCACTGGAGATTCATAGGAAAAAGAAGCAAATGTCATTGTGGGTCTATTTGCATACTTTGAACAGAATGTGTGCCAAATGCAAATGGCCACACACACACGCACACACGCACACACAGGTTCAGTCGTGTTTTGTTGCACGTATTTATTCGACTGGGCGTGTACAGCTACCTAGAGATCTAGGAATATAAAGGCGGAATTGGGGTATGTGCGCGTTTTTACTTACATATCATGTATTCATATTATATTATTATAAGTTACATTATATCATATTATATTATATAATATAATATAAAATGATGTTAATATAATTTATATATTGTTTTCTATTTATTTTTTACACATTATTTCATTTCATCATTAAACAATGTCATAACCAATGAAGAAAGTGTTATTTCTAGGCATTTTTAACAGCTATGATCGTGATTTAGAAAAAAAACACATCTTGCAAGCAAGTCTGGGCAGTTTGAATTCAGTTAAAATTGTACATAACTTGTATGCATCAAAAAGGTAAATTCAGGTGGAAGTCAATCAAATTAGCCTAATTTAGTTTTAAATGATGCATTGTAATTGAATAGTATGTTTATTGTTGTATCAGCTGTTTGTAATGTTTTGTCCCTCTCTAATTTTGGAACAGGGTGTCACAAGCTCAAAATACAGTACAGAGGGCTGTTTAAAAAAGCGACTCACAAACAGTGACTTCATGAAGGTACTGAATCATCTGAGAGCAGCAGATACAGAAATACCGACAGACCTCCTCCCCGCCTGTTAGTGAATAGGCAGCGGCTGATCTCATGCATAAGTGAGGCAATGAGAAGAGCACCAGAAATATAGTTGGAGGTTTCATTGGTGAGAAGAACCCTGCAGGGTTGTGTGGTGTGGAGCTATCTGATAGCAACGACAAACAACTTTTTTGTCGTTTTTTTTCCTCTTAAAACTGCTTCTCAGAAGAAGAAGAAGAAGAAGAGTGGGGGCTTTCAGTTGTGACAGTTAGTTGTGCTGCCAGTTTGGCCTCAGCAGAAGTTTGATAATAATACGAAAGATAGATCGAGTTGAGTGACGCATGCCGGATGTGTGATGAGGAAATCAGCAGCGAGGAAGACGAAAATACTGAGCTGAACACGCAACCCAAATTGTGTTGAGGGACAGAAGGCTGTGTGAATGCACCACCCAGCTAACCTATATTGAAAGTGACTGAGTTGTGTGCATATAAGCAGACCTATTGCTGGCGTAGTGTGCTGTCAAACTTATTTTATTAAATCAGATTAATCACAAAATGATGAATACTTATTGGCATGTTTATTAAGGTCATTTGCAGTCATGTTAAACCGCAATGTATCATACTATCGAATATTTGACCTCTTTTCAGGTAGCTGAATAAGAAACAAAGATTTCCCTCACCACTATAACCATGGACTATGTTTCATCAAGCCATCCCTGTCAATCAAAACAGATAATTATCATCTTGGCAATACTGTAATACAGCTCTTGTACGGACTGTGCAGATTATCCAATGTTGTTGCCAGTGAGCGTACGTTGATTTATAAAACAGCCTTTAGCACATCTTATGTCAGGGGTCCCCAAACTTTTTTACTCGGGGGATGGGCTATATATATATAGATAGGGGCTGTCAAAGTTAACGCGCTAATAACGGTCGATACCAATACCGATACTGATCATGTGCATTAACTGTACATTTTTTTTATGTATTTATGGTGAGTGCTATTGAAAGTTAAACAATATCAACACATTTTTTAAACTAGTTCCTTAGTTTCTCATGCTATTTTAGTATAATAACCACCAATAGTAAACACAAACTAAAAAAAAACCAAAACTATCACCTATTACGCATTCAAATCCTTTTTGCCCTCAAAGTCCTCACACGCCCAGGGAATTATTCTCTAAACTTGTAAACATCAACAAAAACATCAACAAAATCACGTTGAGAAAATACAAATAATGACCTTATCACTCTTGTATCGATCATATACTGATACTACCCTTGGTATTGACGCCACCAATTTATTGATCGATCCAATCCTCCTTTTGCCGTGTCCCGTACTGACTGTGACAACGCTGACACACCAACAGTTGTCATATTATCCTCTCTCTAGACTCTTATTAATCTACTTGTTAATTTCCTGTTAATGATTGCTTACTTTCTGCTGTAACGTGGTTACATCTACACTTCTTAAACTTCTTCAACTTAGCTATTAGCATATATGGCTTTCTCTCCATGTGTAACATGTTTAGCTCGTCCTCCAGTGTTAATAATACTTGATAATGTTTCTTAAGATACTAAGAAATATAATGTATTTACCATAATGACATACAATTAGCTGCTAGCCACTTGTCAGTTTGGCATTTTGTGATCGGCATTAAAAGGCATTAATCGACAATACTTCTTTACAAAAATCATCAGATACCGATCTGTGACCGATCGATCCCTAACACATCCCTAATTCAGATCTCTTTATCCCCCGTTGGGTGATGAGTGAGTCCCACTTCAGGTCAGTGTACAGCTGAGTTGAGTAGACACCTAAATGGGTGGTGTCCTATATTAAACAGTGTCACCTTTTCAAAGTGGGCCAGGGTAAAAGAAGCACGGCCACTCTGACGCCACCGGCTGGAGCTGTAACACTTCACACAGACAGCCGGGAGACGTCCTTTACTGTATGCACGCGGGTTATTTCAAGCGGAGACGCTTGCAGATGCACATGTGAATGCATTTATGCACACACACACACACACACCATCGGACCCAAACCACCCGCACGCACATACTCACTGTTTATTATTATCTAGTCACTCCCTTTTTGCACCCACTGTTCTCTTACGCTGCTGCAAATAGCGTGCAACCTTGCAAGGGAGGGGAGGGGGTACGATGCCCCCCACCCCCCCCAATGTGGCACCTGATACCACTCTCTCTGTGCTCTGTTTTGACTGAACTAAATCCCCCCCTGTCCCAAATATCCCCACGCACAGACATGAGCGCAAGCCTCAGCCATCCGCCTCGTTTGGACACCTCCGAAACCCTGCACGCTCCAACCATTAAAAACTGGATCTGTCCATTGGAATGGTCATGAAAACCTATCCATCTCATCTATCCCAACTTGAGCTCATGAAAAATGGCACGCATTGCTGCCGCCATCAGGGCCCTGACTCCTCTGGTCACTGTTCCTCTTCATCACTCACACTAGCGGCAGTAAACCACAGGAGAATGCGACTGTGGTTGCTAACAGCGTTGGAAGACCCGACTCTATACTGGGGATGACAGTTTTTAAGAGTCCATCCTGGCCTGTGTATTGGAAGCCTACTTACAGTGTGCAGTACTGTATGACCTGACGATTTTACGACGGTCGTCTCTTTCCACATCGTGCTTCAAATATTGTTTTTGTAAGCATATTCTACAACATTTTTAGCCTAAATCGAACATTTTCCAAGCATAAAAATGGTTAAATGGAAAAAAAAATACCAACACTACAACAGTAGGATTGGCCATTAACAGAGACCAAAACCAATTAGATCATGCTGTTCAGTATTGTGGACAGGCAGCATTGCTATATTGGAGTAGAAGAGTGTACTGTAAAAAAAAAAATCAGGATTTCACAGCTTTAATCAATATTTTTCACAGTAAAATACTGTAATCAATATTTGTTGTAACTTTACAACAAACGACTGTAAAAAATGTGATATCCTTATATTTAACGGCAATTAACAGTAAAATACTGTAACCATAGTCCTCTGTAATATCACAACACATAACTGTAAATCCAAACTGTTTATCTTTTAAGGGGTTCCATAGACCACGTTGCACACTCTTGTACAGTAGGTGGCAGTATGCTGTTAAGACGAGAGAGTAACAATAACATTTAATTTGTGAAGTTACAGCATTCAGTTGTAAGTGTATTGAAATTAACTGTAAAATCAGAGCTCTGCTGTTACAGTTAATTGCTGTAAAGATAATTCACAGTAAATGTTACTGTAAATGTTACTGTGAAAGTAATGTAATTATTAGCCAGTAATTTGCCGTAGATTTACAACGGAAAATTTTGCAGTGTGTTATTTCATGTAAAGAGGGCTCTCATAGCGTCGAAAAATGTATTTAGAATTTAACACACATGCTTTTAATGCTCTAGCTATATGGAAACATTCAACTTATAATCAATTAAATTCACCTACTTCTCGGAAATGTATTGAATAGCAATAAACGAGGGATTACTGTACAGCAGTAGAATTTAGTGCTGTTTGGCTCTCCTGCGTCAACTACTCAAACAATGTGACCTAACCCACTAATGAAATCAACACAGAAGAGAAACCTGACAAATTAAACAACAACGGCGGTCATAAAGCAAGCACATACACGTGTCAGTTTGTTAGTTACGCAAACATTTAGTTGTTTTTATTTCCTTGCAACTGGGAATTAATTTAGCTTGTCTTTCAGATGCAATGGAACCACCGTTGGTGAGCCATAAAGTAACATAGATGTGCTGTCCAATAAAAAGCATGCACAGTGTCTGTGCCTTATTCCCCCTTGTAACAAAAATCAAACCTGAGTGTATGCAAAATTTTAATTGGACTGCAACAATATTGATAAACTACTTATACCACTCTTAGTCATCGTCTAGTTTTAGCAACGGATGGGCATACATAAGAAAAACTAATCAGTGCCTCGGTCCGGTGCTAAACGAATGCAGACTTCATCCCCCTGCAACAAGTGCGGTGACATTGTGCATCTATACATTTTTGTAAGTAATGCAGCGTCTCGACTCTTTTTCAACTTTATTGCAGAGCTTAACACACCAACAGCAGCCTTTATAACCCTGTTAGCGCCGCGTAGGTTAGCAAGTATCCACAGCAACAACTTAAACAACACGGCACTTCCCCATTATGCAGCAATGACGGTTATGGCGAGCGAGGTTGCACTCAGGAACACCCGGATTTTTGAGCATCAGACATTACAACTCAAGTAAGTTGTTTTTGTGCACGGTGTCCATATATCATGAATATGTGTTGTAGATTGTATTCCTTATTTCTGAATGTATTACCTATAGTTATCATATAGTTTATACCACTGAAGTATTCAAATTACTAGTATGTTAACCTTGAATGTTACAAAATTCCATACAAGTAAAAAGGTATTGTTTTTTTTGTGTGTTTTTTATTTTTTATTTATGTTTTCATGATTTTTTTAATTACCAGTTTTGGCACCGTTTTTAAAAGGGACCTATGAATTTCATCTTTTCTGACTCATAAATGTTGTTATTAAGTTGGATACTCATGTTAAACAATGCCATAGCGTCAAATCATAAGGTTCATGCAGTTTTGGATGCCTCTGTTCGCGGGGTTTTCAGTGACGTCACACAAAGGTGGACATACTTTTTTGGACATTAAGACAAGCTCTTAGCCAGGCTATGAGAAAACCCAGAAAAGGTAAGATAACATATTATTTTCACCTAATCGTGGCTTGCACATACTAACACTGACATGTGACATGCAGTGACATAAACACAGCAGAAAACAGCTTTTGTTATGCAGAGTCTGAATCGGTCGGCGAGTGTGCAGGTGCACCTCATGTTGTGACTGGGTGAATCTATATAATGTTATTAAGTTTATTTTTGATAGTGTCTGGCCAAAAAATTGTGCAGATGACTTCAAGTTATATATCTAAACAGTGTACATTTAAAAAACACACAAAAAAAAAACATTTTGGAGCAGGTGGGGTGTGGTTTCATTTGTAATCTGGGTGCTCTTCCACAATGGACGGCTTGCTGATATACTCTAAATATAACTCTGAAGCAAATTTACACATTATTTACACCAAAACATGTCCAACACATATTATCAAGACGACAAGGAGGTGTTTTAAATGTAAATTAAAATAGGTCCCCTTTGAAGTACCGATATGGTACTAGTATCAGTTAAAATGTAAACGATACAAATTCCTAGTTTTCGCACATCCCAGTTTATTACAAAACCTGTTTTCTGAAATGTTGGGGTTTTTTTCTGCTCATCAACAGGGTGTGCAGTGTGTCTACCAGGTACGGTAACACGGCAGTTGATACCCCAATAGAAAAGGCGCCAAAAACCGATACGGAACAAAATTGATACTAAATTAATGACCATTGCCTGGCATGGAATACTACAGCCCTAGCATGTGTGAGAGGTGACATGATTTAATTCCCTCACCAGAACAGAGTGGTTACTTAACCATATGTGTGTGTGTGTGTGTGTGTGTGTGTGTGTGTGTGTGTGTGTGTGTGTGTGTGTGTGTGTGTGTGTGTGTGTTAGTGTGTGTGTACTCACTGCGTGGTTCACGCGGCCCGTCCACAGTGACCTTGATGGCACGGTGGTAAGTGGCCACTTGGGGTGGTCCGGTGAAAACAGTAATGGTCAAAGTGAAGCTTTTTCCTACACAAAACAGCAATGCATAACATTTTTAGATTGATGAATTTTGAAGTAATTTTTTAAAATCACTTTGTGGGTCACAGTTCAACATTTGCACACGCAGCCTCTAAACTGGGTAGTGTGTGGTGTCGCAGAGGCCCTTTGGTGTTTTTGAAATTATAAATGAGAAAAAGCATGCGGGACCCCCTCAGTGGAGGGCCTGACTGTGGGTATATGACTTGGATTATTGAGAGAATGTGTTCCAGATTGCCTGAAAAAGGCTCACAGTGATAGTTTATTGTTCAACAAGAGGCTCTTTAGTCTCATCTGCATGCAAGTCAGCAATATGGGAGACATTTGGGGAGTTTATCATGTTGCGGCCATGAGAGAGACATCTCAAACATCCACCATTGAGTTAATTTACTGCATAATGTGTGTGGTCATCTAAAACATAAGCTGCTTCTATTGTTTATTTCAAGTGATTTTCCACAATAATTTCCACTATAATTACTACCAAAGAGATCTAAATGGATGGCGGGAGAATATTTTCAAATATGCATCAACCTTTAGCTCAAATTCAAAAGTATTTAGAAATATCAAAAAATACACAATTGTAGTTTTTTTTTAGGCGAAAATAACCTTAAATGTGTGTTTTATATTTGCATTCAGTTTGTGCAGGAATCATAAAATCCATCCATCCACGTTCTATAATGCTTGTCCCACTCGTGGTCAATAATAAATAAAAACTTTTTTAATGAACAATTTTGGCGTATAGGTGCATATCTTTTTTTTAAATTTGTAATAGTTTACCTCGTCCGCTCCTTCCGACGAAGCGCAGGTCGTTGAAGCGGGCAACTTGGTTCTTCATTACCGCGGAGGCGTTCCGCAGCTCGGCCGAGTAGTTCTCGTCGTTACCGGCCATGACGGTGACCAGGGTCCCGTCAGGAACATCACCGAGGGCCACCACCTGCACGACGGGGCCCAAACAATTAACATAGAGCTCCAAAACCACACATGAGGCTATATTAATGTTAAAAGTGTATCATCTGCAAAATGCAAATAGTTATTGCTTTTATTGCACATTTTCGCAGGTTTGTCTTATTAGATGCTATGACATTTGCACGTATGTCTCACAAAAAAATTGCCAAAATTATTAGTGCATCATTGCCAATTATTCATTATTTGCTGTAATTTATTTTGCATCATTAAAATAATTTCAAGTACATGCGTGTGTTAAATGGCAGCGTCATGTTAATGCGATAAAATAAAAAAAAATAAAACAGGTTTATAAAAGCGTACCTTAAAAGCCACGGGGAGTGTCTTGTTGCACCTCCAGTGCGACGGGAGGACCGAGCAGAGGAAGTTCGGGCTGTCGGTCCGCACCAACTCGCCGGCGTGGTCCGCCAGGACGTCCACCACGTTCCTGGTGTCGGGTCTCGCCCTGAGGGGCCCCGGGGCGGCCATGGCCCCGTTACCGTCTACGAGCTTACTACAGGGGAAGGACGTGGAGGGCGGCGTGAACCGTCTGGTGGTGGGCGGCTCTATGGGAATATGCATCACAACAACAGCCCGGGTCAGTGTCTGCGGTGCGGGGGAACGTTGCTGCTGAGGAGGGAGGGAGGATGCGCACAGGGACGCCCGCAAAGCAGAGGGAAAAAGTTTTACAAATCCAGAATTCAAATGTCCGAAATGGAAGCCAAAATATGCCAGAAAAGTCTCCGGTCGAAACTTTCTAATAAGAATTCGCGTCCTTCTCTTGCGTAAAACGTGCGTAAAAAACTTTATCCGTGTCCACGCCAAACGCACACACGCGCGCGCGCACACACGCGGAAAAAAAAAGGTCCAGCAAAGTGAGTGTATGGAGGTGTGCGTGTCCCGGCAAAGATACGTCCCTCTACCACACAGCGGATTGTAGACAAGAAAAGACGTCGAGAGGCTGCGTGGAGTGCGGCGGTATTATTTTACCCGAGTCACTTTAGTCTTTAGTGGGCTCCAGCGCGTAGGTGAGCTCCACCAATCAATCTTCTGGGCTGGGCTTTCAGCGGACCAATCACATTCCTCGACGCTGAGTTTGGAGCTTTCAGCAGACCAATCAGACTCATCGCTGCTTCTTCTTCTTCTTCTTCTTCTTCTTCTTCTTCTTCTTTTTTTTTTTTAAAGCTTATTAACTGTCGCAAACTTAGTTATTGATCCATCGCACTCATTTTATTTAGTGCCTCTGTCCAAAAGTAGCATAGACACTATAAACGTTTCCAATGACCGGAATTTTATAACAAAACAGACGAAAAAGATGCTAAATCACCCAAACTATATTTTGTACTATACTGTGAAATAACTATTTAAGTAAACAAAAAAATGTGCGTATTTATTTTTTTAGTCCAACAAATAAACGGGTATTATATTATGTAAACAAAATAAAATGTATGCATTAAATTTAAATCAACATTGAAAACAGCTTAATATGTATGCAATCATATATTTTATTCAAATGTATTCAAATGTTTATCATGTATTATTTGTGTAATTATTTAATTTATTTTTTATTAGGCTCCAGCACCCCCGCGACCCCCAACGGGACAAGCAGCAGAAATTGGATGGATGGATGAAATTAAAAAAAAAAAAGCCAAATAACTAAAATGAGGCCCTGTCAATGCATTGAGTGCAACTCTGCTTGCAGACACTAGTTGGCGCATTTGCCCTTAATTTTAGCTGGCGTCTGCATTAGGAAAGACACTTTTATCTCTTCTTTAAACCAGTTAAAACAAACGGAATTGGTCCATTCATCAAAAAACCTAAATAAAAATAATTATAACACAAATCCAACTAAGAGTTACTTTAATTAGATGTATTAGATTATTTCAAGTCATGTTTTATATGTTCTTGCATCGCATTAGACCATTTATTATTAGAAAATAATATTTTTTTTCATGTTCATCTCATTTATTCGTTTAGTAACAGCTTAGCTAAACCAAATGTTGAATAATGTTGACTTTGCACGTCACACAATAATGTATTTGTTGTGACTGCTTTGTTCTTTAGGACGTGTACGCACCTCAAATACTGTGTTAAATTGTGCTCGTAGATTTTGTAAAATTAGTAGATTTTTTTTAAGTAAACAGATACATTTTGTAAACATTAGTGAAATATTTAATTAAATTTATTATGATATTATGATCGTGGATTTTAAAATTACACTAAAAAGGTTTCACGTGAGGCATATATATATATATATATATATATATATATATATATATATATATATATATATATATATATATATATATATATATATATATATATATATATATATATATATATATATATATATATATATATATTGTAAATATACAATTAAAGTATTAATGTATGTTCGCAGTTGTTAAATTGGATTAATGACGTCAGTGCAAATAATTGGCGTGTTAGGAGCAGTTTATAATTGCATATCTTGACACAGAACAATGTGAAATTAAAGTTTCATCAAACGTAAAACATATGCATTATCTCTCTGTGTAGTCCATTGAAAATGCAAAAAACGAATTACATTTTATTAGTTAAAAATGTTTTAGAAAAGTGTACCAGGGTGTACCCCGCCTTCCGCCCGATTGTAGCTGAGATAGGCTCCAGCGCCACCCGCGACCCCGAAAGGAATAAGCGGTAGAAAATGGATGGATGGTATACAAAATTAACTGTAACAAACAAACTAATTAAAAAACAGGTTATTGAGAGGTCCAAATGTTCTGTTTTATTAATATGGTGAATTAAAAAGTGATCCAAATGCAGTAATATTACTTCACTATGACCCAAGGGAAATAGAGAGTAAAAGTGTACCCACTATGCTGTTTAATGCTTAGAAGCACACATCCCATAAGACACATCCAACTGCACTCACAACATGACAACATCAGCTCTGATGTGACCACACCGCCTCTGTTTCTATCTCACTGGGGACACGGTGACAATGTTTTAGTCGTCTGCTTCATTATTAAACCGTGACCACACATGCACTCATACAAAAATGCTGGCCTTAATGTGCCCTGTCACATTTTGACCTCCACATTTCAGCTTCCACTTTCTATAGTTTCAGCCGTCCATGAGGGAGCTCGCCATTACGGCCCAGAACGATTTTTAATGATTTAGTTGGCTCGAGCCTGATATCGAGACAGAACTGCTGGAGGACATGCAAAACCTCAAAGGCAACTTAAAAAGGGCCCCAGCCTATGATGATTCATGAGGGTGAATTCACCACCAGATCATTTAAGATGTTGGCACCTAAAACATCCATAAAACCATCATCATGTACTGCATGGAACATCTTATATGTTGAATCCCCCTATAAGGTGTTGGAATTCAAAAGTATGCCGGATGTGCCACTGATCAGCATCGGCCAATTTTCGTGAAAAAGTAAGTAATCACCATTGCCGATTAAGTTTTAGTCCTGCATGCGGCTAACAGGCAGCTAGCAGCTAATTATGTGTTTTAATATACACAGTGTGGAGACGCTCCACTAAACTAATAATAATCATGTCCATTACGACAAATGAAATACATTTCTTAGTATATTTAGTACCATTATCAAGTGGAGGACAAGGCTAAACATGTTACACACAGCAGATAGCAGTTTTTGCTTTTATTTAGTTATTGTGTACTATTGACTTTGTTCTGATCTAAGAATTGTATGTAATAAACGAGAATAAGGAACTAGTTTAAATATTGTGTTGATATTGTTAAACTGTCAGTAAATTATTATTATTATTTTTAAATGTACAGTTATTACATGTGATCGGAATACATTGGACAATCTCACTCATGGATGATCGGTATCATAATCGGCAGCATAAACCCTGATCGTAAAAAGACATATACAACAGTCAATTAATTCCTCGGTTCAGCCACCATAAAGCTATTGATTCTGGGGGTGAATTTTGCTTCTTATTTGGCCTTTTTGCAACACTATTGTGTGATGTCCCTATAGAAAGCAGGACACCTCAAGCAACATTATCTCATGCGTGTGTTTTGCTTGACACACAAAGGCGTGTCTGGAGAAACAAGGTATATAGGGAATAAGAATTGACAATGGAAGTTATGAGATTTAATCGGGGCTGTCAAAGTTACATTACATACATCCGAGTCACATTATCGCATTAATCATGGATGATGCAGATTGATCGTGCAATTTACCTTTTTTGGGATTTTTTTTTTTGCATTCAAGAATTGTATTAGAAGATGTACAGATTATTGCATAATGATGAAATATTATTACAATTTGACATATTGCAGTGTTATGGTACACTGTATTGTTACACACCTTGATCAAAACCTAAACTTCCTGAAAGCTAGAGCAAACAAGATTTCTGTCTTTAAGCGTGGTAACATGGCAGAAAAGTGACAAACATCACAGCAAAATGTGAAAACATATGTTAAAAAGCACTCGAATTTCAGACAAAATTTAACTTTTTGGCAGAATTTTGTCATATTAATATTCTGTCCTTTTCCACACAGACGTGCACTCCCTTACAAACAAACCCCCGAATTCTGCTTTGTATCAAAGACTCCTTGACCTTGATCTTGGATTTTACTTTAAAGGCGTTTCAATACGGTCAATGGTCAGGTCAATGCATACGTCAGAGCACAGATGAGTGAGGAAACTCCGACTGGTGTACTCACTGGCAAATTTTACATCAAAATAAACCTTGACACTACAAAAAAAATCTGCAGGCATGTTTTGGGCATATAAATGACAAACAAGACATTTAAAATGTTGCTGTATGACATTCTGACAATGAAATTGCATTTGAGTCATAATAATGTTAAAAATTAATCTTAATTATACAACTTACTGCGACTAATCGCGATTAATAAAAATACGAAAGTGTGATTAATATGAATAAAAATGTAATCATTTAACAGTACTAGATATTTAATATGACTGTCATTCAAAAACTAGTAAGATGATGTCCCAATATCCTGGATTGATTATTCAGCGTTAAATTGTGGTACGTGTCCCGCTAGTGTTACACAGGCTCCATTTAGTGGTACGCCAAAGATTTGATTAATTATTTAAGTACAGTGTTTTATTACCCATTATCATTATTCAAACACAGTGTTACTGTTCAAACTGTGTGTAATGTTACAGTGACCAAACATATTATGTATACTTGTTAAATAACTTATTTTAATGAACAGTACTATCCTACTGTATTTTAATGTTGGTCATTATGGTGGTACTTTGAGAGCCATCTGTTTCCTGACGTGGTGCTTGGTGAAAAAAGTTTGAGAACCACTGGGTTAGTGGTTAATATCTTTTTGGCAGAAAATTATGTCATAATATCAGCCAAAACATTGCATATGCATATGCCATATGTCGTGTCATATAGCAACAATAGACCTCTCAATAGAACACGCCCAACCTCACAAATAAAAAACAAACCTCATTTTGTGGACATGGGTCAGAAATCAGAAGATAAGATAAATATGACTAAAAAGTTCTTCCTGCTTGTTTATGCCACCCACTCTGCCTCATAGCCACTTAAGAGTCGCTTTGAAGGCGGGTGAAACCTCAGATATGTGAATCCCTTCACAGTTCTACATTCAGTTTTCTTTCGAGCTGGATAGAATCTATTAACCTGTGTCAACTTTTTGGGCTATTTTCAGCCCAGCCAGACACGTAAGTCTTTGGACGGGTACGGTTATTCATGTGGAAAAGGGGGCCGTGGGGCCAATTAGAAGTAGTTTGAGGTTGGGCGATGACCTAAGACAAAGATGTCTATCTTTAGAGAAGCTGTGGCCATCACACATTTATGTACATTCACAAATTACAGGGCAAGGCTTTGGCCCTCAACCCACCGAAAGCATTCCTTCCCAAAAGTGTCTGCTCGAATTTCAGCTGGATGTTTGTGCTCAGTGGAAATATGAGCGCTTCTATGAAATGGAGTTTTATTCCTCTCGGATCAAATTAAGTCCACTTCTGGGCTTTGGGTATTTTTTTGTATGGGTGATGAATTCTGTGGCCGCTCTGGAACATTGGGCTTGTTTATCCTTTCTTGTTGTAAGCTTCTTTTTCTGCTCCATATAGTGGAGAAGAGTGCCTGTGATTAGATGTCGGACGTCACCAAAGCCACATCACATGTTGGTGAAGGACGACCATCAAACAGGAGAAAGTTAGTTTAGGTTGTTGGGGTTTGAGGCTTCACTCCTCTGGTTTGATTATAAAATGTGTCAGCACCTCACATTTGTTGGTCCTTGTGGTGCGTGTTGATGAATACAGAAGAAAAACATTAAGCATTTTGATTGATATTGGTTATTATTTTTGATTCCTAGCATGTCGACAACCCTATTTCTATAATACTTAAGAATATTTATGTACACAACCTGCTGTGGACATTTGTTTTTGGTCTCCCTCTTTTGTCAGAGATAAACACGCATACCATTTGTTGGCCCTAGAAAAGGTACAAAATGTACACTTGGATCCAATACTTTTTATTTTATATTTCTACTACGGTACATTTTTTGTCTACTTTACCTGCATTATTCTTTCCATCCTTACACTTACCATCCTTTGTAACTGAGCTACTCTGTGGAACAATTTCCCTTGTGGATCATTAAAGTTTGTCTAAGTCTAAGTATAGGTCTAATACAGTTCATCCGGAAAGTATTCACAACCCTTCACTTATTCCACATTTTGTTGTGTTACAGTCTTTTTTCCATTATAGAATACATTTATTTGTGTCCTCAAAATTTGACTTTTTTTTTTTGTTGTTAATTTGTAAAAATAAGAAAAAATATCACATGTACATAAATATTCACAGTCTCTGCTCAATACTTTGTTGATGCCTTTGACAGCAATTACACTCGCAAGTCTTTTTGAATACGATGCTACAAGCTTGGCACACCTATCTTTGGGCAGTTTCGCCTATTCAACTTTGCAGCACCTCTCAAGCTCCATCAGGTTGGATGAGAAGTGTTGGTTTTCATCCAGGATGTCTCTGTACATTGCTGCATTCATATTTCCCTCTAACCTAACTAGTCTCCCTGGTCCTGTTGCTGAAAACCATCCCCACAGCATGATGCTGCCACCACCATGCTTCACTGTAGGGATGGTATTGGCCTGGTTATGAGTGGTGCCTGGTTTCTTCCAAACATGACGCCTGGCATTCATGCCAAAGAGTTCAATCTTCGTCTCATCAGAACAGATAATTTTGTTTCTCATGGTCTGAGAGTCTTTCAGGAGCATTTTGGCAAACGTTTTACTAAGAAATGGCTTCTGTCTGGCCACTATACCATACAGGCCTGATTGGCGGATTGCTGCAGAGATGGTTGTCTTTCTGGAAGGTTCTTCTCTCTCCACAAAATAATTCTGTAGCTCTGACAAAGTGACCCTCGGGTTCTTGGTCAACTCCCTGACTAGACTAAGATGAATGCAGCAATGTACAGAGACATCCTGGATGAAAACCAATGTAGCTTAAGAGGTGCTGCAAAGAGGAATGAGTGAAACTGCCCAAAGATAGGTGTGCCAAGCTTGTGGCATCGTATTCAAAAGACTTGAGACTGTAATTTCTGCCAAAGGTGTATCAAGTATTGAGCAGAGTCTGTGAATACTCATGTAGATTAGATTTTGTTGTTGTTTTTATTTTTAATACATTTGCTAAATAAAATAAAAATGGGGTATTGTCTGTAGAATTTTGAAGACAAAAATGAATATATTCCATTTTGGAATAAGGCTGTAACATAACAAAATGAAGCGCTATGAATACTTTCCAGATGCACTGTGTATGGTTGGTTGTGGTTTTTGAGTGTAGATATTGAGTCCTACAGTACCTCTTTCTGACAGTCCTATTATCATTTACTGGAGCTGGTAAATTGTAAATATGCCACATAAGTTACCTTTCTGTGGTCCAAATAGTCGACCTATAAGTATTCTTCCCGTACTCAGCAAAGTTATGGAGATAATTATTTATGTCCAGGTCTAGGTTTACTTTAATCATAATAGTCTCACTATTAAATATCAACATGCTCACAGAAAGGGCTACTCAACTGCTACAGCTCCTATTCAAATGACTGATGATTGGTTGGGGGTGATTGACACCTCAAATAATTGCTGCAGCAATCATGTTAGAGTTCAGCGCCACATTTTATTTAATTGATCATGACATTCTACTTGATAAGCTTAGATGTTATGGATTCAGCCAACCAGCGACTACTCTGATGAGGAGCTATCTTTCTTCTACAAAATAAATGCTCTCTTATAATGGTAGTTTATTCCTCAGGAAAGTTGTTTAGGACATCTGCTATTTCAAATTTTTAATAATGACTTACCCTCTGCTGTGAATGACATGAATTAAACAAAGTTCGGTCTAGCGAGTTAAAAATTATGATTGGATAAAAACAAGCAAATTAGTCTTAAATATATGCAAAACTATGAGTATTGTTTTTGGGTCACACATACATTGGTTTCTACACCTAAACTTAACCTATCCATAGCCGGTAAGCCCAAACAACAGGTAGGCAAAGCAAAATTGCTGGACATTGTCCTATATTGTCAACTATCATGGACTGAGCATATGATTACAATGGTTTGCAAAATGGATTGTGGTATAGCAGTCCCGGGAAAATGTTCTTCCTATGTGCATTCTAACATCTTGGGTCAAGTTTGTCAATCATTAATTTAGTGTCACTTGGATTATTGCTCAACGGTATGGTCATCCACAGCTAATACAAACCTTGTTAAATTACAGATTGCTCAAAAACAGGGCTGTCAGACTTGCTCTGGGCTGTCCTGTTAGAAATAGTATTGATACAATGCATTCTAGCCTCTCATTAAGCAAAGGATTTCTTCAGGTTTGGCTAAATTTTTCTGTTGTGTGACCAACTCAAAATTGCCCTCATTTTTGTTTGACTGGATCGACTACTGTATTGATGCAAATAATTAAAATACAAGATATGCTGTTAACGGTCATGTTGTCATACATAGTTCAAAGGCAAACTCAATGAAGAAAACAGTAATTTATAGAGCCGTTGCTTTTTGGAATAATTACAACTCGATATTCGTCTAATAAAAGTTAAATAAGCCTTTAGAAAAGGAATGCAAAGGTATTTACTGGAATGGAAATGACCACAGTTGAGACGGAAACATTAAACTAAATACATTTTTAATATTTCATGTGTTATTTTGTACCTGAGTTAATTTTCATGTTGATTGACGCAATTGAATCCTTTTTTAACATATTTTACACATTGATAGTCCATCCATCCATATTCTTCCACTTATCCGAGGTAGGATCGCGGGGGCAGCAGCTTAAGCAGAGAAGCCCAGACTTCCCTCTCCCCAGCCCCTTTGTCCAGTTCTTGCCGGGGGATCCCGAGGCGTTCCCAGGCCAGCCGGGAGACATAGTCTTCCCAACGTGAATTATATCAACTCATGTATAATCTTTTATTTTTATTTTTTGTAACGTTTTTTGCCATTTGTCAAACATTTTCGAATAATGTGATGTTTTGAGTGGACCCCAGTAAGACTAGCTGACTGCCATGGAATCAGCTAAAGCGGATCCTCTTCAAATAAATACATAAACACATCCACACCGGTTGGCATCCGTTACACTTGAAGCTTTTCTTCACTGTATCCAAGAAGAAAAGTAATGAACAATTTGAGACTTGTCTATCCTGTATCTCTGTCCCATTTAAAATATGTATGTGAACATCTGTCACCTTGTATCCATTTCTTCTTGTACGCATCATTTGCTCACTCTGACATATGACTTACATGTCTATGACTAGTTTACACAAAAATACGTTGTTGACGTCTCTAAACCTGGCAGCGACATACACTGGAACACTTTATCAGTTCAAACGAAACACTGAAGGAGATATTGAGCACATCGACCTCATGCATCTTTAATAATCTGCTTACGTTCTATAAAAGGTGCAGAGTGGAGCCGAGGGCTTATTAAAGCCTTCTGAATCAATTGAGCAAAATAATGGCTGTTGGGGGACAGCTCCACCTATGTTTATATTTTAGCCTGCAATGTAAATTGATTTCTTAAGGACTTAATTTTTCAGATGTGCCGAGTTGCTGTCTGAAGTTGAACATCATTCTACCTCAAAATACTAGAACAGAAAATGTCATGTTGCATATTCATATTGTCAATCCACAAAGAAATATAATGATAATGTGCAATGAAATGCAACTACCGTATTTTCCAAACTATAAGTTGCTACTTTTTTCCTACGCTTTGCACCCTGCGTCTTATAAAATGGTGTAGCTAATTTATGGATTTTTCTTTGCTAACAACCATAATGTTTTGTATTCAACAAATAGTTTTCAACACCGACAAAGACACTGAAAAGGTTTTTTGATTGATTGATTGATTGAGACTTTTATTAGTAGGTTGCACAGTGAAGTACATATTCCGTACAATTGACCACTAAATGGTAACCCCCCGAATAAGTTTTTCAACTTGTTTAAGTCGGGGTCCAGGTGTGGTATTGTTTTTGTGCTATGGCGCCATCTTTTAGATGAGTTCGTTCACTGCAGGTGATGCGGGTTGAAAATGTACTTCCCGGAAGTACAGTATATCCCGTTTTGTCTACTATTCATTTATATCGTTTCTGCTCAAAAGGATTCTTCATTTATCACTTCAAGCAACGTTTGTAAGTTTTACACTATTACTAAAACAATTCACACTTACAATTCACACTTACTAAAACTTCCCATGTGTGATTTCTGTTGGAATAGTAGTGTAATCAAGCTAGCGTTGTTAGCATTAGCGAGTATGCTAACATGTTTACACGTGTGTATGGTCTGGTGCAGATAATATATGTAAAAATATTTATTTTGTCTAAAATTGAGTGGGTGCAGCTTAAATACCGGTGCCCTCTATAGCCCGGAAAAGTACGGATAGTATATCATACTCATACTGTATCACTCACTATGCAATGACATCAATGGAAAAAAGTCCAATAGATTGTCATAAAGAATATGTTGAAAGATTACAGGACTTACTAATTACCCAATCAGCTTGTCCTGACACTGATTACATGCCACAATAGGCTGTAATGTAATATTATATATAGTTTTTTTCTTTTATGGACTTAAAATAGTCTGTCATTTATTTTGAGCATGTATAATTTCAACAATATGTGAAGTAAATTGAGTAAATGGTTAAGTCCAATTAAAGAAGTCCTGATACAACAGTAGCTTGCCAAGCAAACCTTGGCATGACGGCGCCTTGTTTCTAAATAAGCAATTATGGGTGACATCTTTGCTGTGTTTAGCAAAACGATTATAGTGTCTTTTTCCAAATCCTATTTCCCAATGTAGGCACAACACATGGGGATGTTAGCTGAAATATACTAGTACTGTCAAATATTGAATCGTAGCGCTTGTGGTACATTCCACAGAATTGGTGCCATTTGCAAACAAAATGTAAAAATGTAAAAATGCACCATAAAATTGTCTGTTATAAATATTTTAAGGCAAAGTGTTCTGCAATAAATACAATTTCAAAGATCAGCACATTGGCTGCACGGTCAAGAAATTGAGGGTTTGAATCTCTGTGTGGACATCTCTGTGTGGTGTGTGCATGTTCTCCTCGTGTGTGTGTGGTGGGTGGTTTTCTTAAGGTTTGCCTGCTTCCTTCCACATCATAAACAACATGCATGTTAGCTTAAATTGTCCATAGGTGTGAATGCTTGTTTGTCCATATGTGCCCTGTAATTGTATGGCGACCTATCTAGGGTGTACCTTGCCTCTTACCAAAAGTCAGCTTTGATAGGCTCCAATTTACCCATAACCTTGACGAGGACATGTTGTATAGGTACCGGATGGATGGATGCAAATCATTATTAACTAAACTACCCTGAAGACCAGAAATAGTTTTGATTGTCCATGCTCCTGGGTTAATTTTTAAGGTATAATTATACAAGCAAATAATTTATTGTGATTAATGATAATTAATCGAAATTGTGAAAAAAGTGTGATTAATCAGATTACATTTTTTTAAATTGTTTGACAGCACAATTTTTTTTTTACAAGATTGTGCTACTCCTTTACTCCAACCATATGTATATATATATATATATATATATATATATATATATATATATATATATATATATATATATATATATATATATATATATATATAAATAAATAAATGGGTTGTACTTGTATAGCGCTTTTTTACCTTTCAAGGTACTCAAAGCACTTTGACAGTATTTCCACATTCACCCATTCACACACTGATGGCGGGAGCTGCCATGCAAGGCGCTAACCAGCAGCCATCAGAAGCAAGGGTGAAGTGTCTTGCCCAAGGACACAACGGACGTGACTAGGATGGTAGAACGTGGGGATTGAACCCCAGTAACCAGCAACACTCCGATTGCTGGCACAGCCACTCTACCAACTTCGCCACGCCGTCCCCATATATATATATATATATATATATATATATATATATATATATATATATATATATATATATATATATATATATATATATATATATATATATATATATATATATATATATATATATATATATATATATATATATATATTCATTTATATATATATACATATATATATATATAAATATATGTATATATATATATATAACTATATATATATATATATATATATATATATGTATATATATATATATATATATAGTTATATATATATATGTATATATATATATATATATATATATATATATAGTTATATATATATAGTTATATATATATATATATATATATATATGTATATATATATACATATATATATAACTATATATATATATATATATATATATATATATATATATATATATATATATATATATATATATATATATATATATATATATATATAGTTATACATTCATTTAGAAATGCTAAAAATCCCCTGAAGAGCAGGGCAACCTGCAAACCTGCAGGCTTGTAGGGATGAAATAGCCTCTGTGTTTTTTCCTGACCTAAGGTATATATATATATATATATATATATATATATATATATATATATATATATATATATATATATATATATATATATATATATATATATATATATATATATGGTGGTGTGCCATGAGGGCCAGCAAGGCCTTCTTTGTTGGCCTAACATAAATCATTAACATAAATTAATAAAAGTTATTTTGTTTTAAATTTCCTACCGTTAATCCATTTTCTACAACTTGACCCTCTGGAGGTTGCGGGTGTGGCTGAAGGCGGGGTACACCCTGGACAAGTCGACACCTCATTGCAGTATTTATTAGTTTACTTTCCATTGAAGTATAAAAGTATTCATCATATTCTCTTCATGTCAAATGAGGCTCCAGTGTTGCTTGTTTTTATGTTAGAGCTTTCAGCCAATCAATTCAGCTAGCTTGTGGTCAGCACTGTATAAATTCGGCCAGAGGCCTTCTGAATCAGTATTAGCGGCGGCTGTGGGGTATAAACGAACGGAGGACATTCAGTTGATAGACAGTTGAAATGGCCAATTAGATTGCAAGCTCTTGACATTAGCTCGTTTCGCTCGCCTTACGTTAAACGCGACTGTGATTGGATACTTCCTTGTCACTCTCAAGTGAGTATCCAATCCCAAGTTGTGATTTGCGAAAGCAGCAAGTGCCACCGGAGAAATCCTGGTATCCCTGGTACTGACTTTTTCAACCCACAAAGAAGAAGCGCAAAACGGTATATATTTGCAAGGCCATTTTCAAGAAGGATATTTAAACAGAAACTAGATCTTGTGAGACGAGGTCAGCCGACCGCGGAAGGTGGCTGTCCCGGCAGTAAAATAGTTTTCCACTTGAATCAACCAACTACGAGCGGTACCACTGGCTTATACGGCGTCGCATGGGTGCTATAAATTGTTAGTTCAAACATTTAATTTCTTAATTTTTTTACATTTGATTTGATTTTTACAATTATTTTATTTTTGACAGTACCACGTAAGATATGTTTTCATTGCTGATGCGGGTTTATTGATTATTAAATGTGCCAAAAAATAGCCCATTTTGAACACTACTGAGGTGATTCAATGCACAGTAATGCCCAAGTGTGTTTCTGTATAGTATTTCTCCAGCCATGGTCATGCGATGACATAAATTATGCTATTTTGAGAGGTATTTATTAAAGTCGGACTAAGTAGGACATCACTGAAGGTTGAGGTGGTAAACGCACGGCCCGCCACTATTAAGTTGATTTCATTTACCGTATTTTTCGGACTATAAGTCGCACCGGAGTATAAGTCACACCTGCCGAAAATGCATGATAAAGAAGGAAAAAAACATATATAAGTCGCACTGGTGTATAAGTCGAAATTTTTTGGGGAAATTTATTTAATAAAACCCAACACCAAGAATAGACATTTGAAAAGCAATTTAAAATAAATAAAGAATAGTGAACAACAGGCTGAATAAGTGTACGTTATATGACGCATAAATAACCAACTGAGAACGTGCCTGGTATGTTAACGTAACATATTATGGTAAGAGTCATTCAAATAACTATAACATATAGAACATGCTATACGTTTACCAAACAATCTGTCACTCCAAATCGATAAATCAGATGAAATCTTATACGTCTAGTCTCTTACGTGAATGAGCTAAATAATATTATTTGATATTTTATGGTAATGTGTTAATAATTTCACACATAAGTCGCTCCTGAGTATAAGTCGCACCCCCGGCCAAACTATGAAAAAAACTGCGACTTATAGTCCGAAAAATACTGTAGTTAAAATTCACACTTTGGTTGTGTCTTTGGGTTTTTTACTCAGTTCTGTTACCCTAACACATGGCACCCTCTGAATTCCACAAGTCACATGGTCGACAGGAAACTGCGTCAACCCGATCATCTGCAGACTATGGGAAAACCAATTTTAAGTTGACTTATCAATTTTTATGTACAATTGGCAATATTTTTTAACTTAAATATACCCCAGTCATTTTACGTATGTATTTTTTTTAATGTTACAGTAGTACCTGCATTTATGAGCTTAATTTGTTCTGTGACGGAGCTCTTAACTCAAAGCACTTTATATATCAACTCAATGTCTCTATTTGAAATGAAATTAAATCCATTTAATTGGTGCATGGTCCGCCCAAAACAGCAACATTTCAACATTTAAAATACCTTTTAAAAAGAAAAACAAACTTTTAGATAATACATTTTGTCTTAAAATAATGCAGTATAATGTACTTCTAACAACTACAGTAGTTTTATGAAGTAATGTAATAATGATGTGTGCATTGACCTTGGGGAGTGGACTACGGTATCTCCTTCCAGCGGCTTCTCCGTCAAACACACCATCAACAGCTTCTCCATAATCTCAAGAATAAATGTCCGCCATTTAGATATTATTTTTAAACATCCTTGGCTGGCGTTGCACTCATTGCATGGTGCAGGCGAGCAGTGATATGCTCCAACTGCTTCGCCAAGTTGCCGATATGTTTGGTCATGTTTTTTGATTGTTTATTTTCTTAATTCAATGAATATCATCCACTTTTTCACAGCACTGTCCTCACAGGCACTTACTTCCCTCCCATGGCTGGAAAACAAAGTTATGTCGATCTCTAGCTAAACGCTAATACTAGCGAGTTAGACCAGATGTTTAGGTCTGATCTTACGGGGTTCACTGCAACATTTACTCCGCCAACTAACAGCGGTGATGCTTGTAACTCAAATGTTTGCTTGCAACTTAAAGCATAACAACAGCTCTTATCTCAAAACTTGACACTTGAGACACTCTTAAGTACATAAACATAGGAAATATTTGAATAGACAAAACAATATTGTTTTTTATGGCGTTGCTGGCAATTATGCAAAGGATTTAAAGCGATTTGCTGCAAGTCAGGTGTGTGCATGTGTGTGCCAAAAAGGTGAGGCATTTTCTACACCATGTGATGAGCTCAGTGTTTAGAGATTGGGTAGCCCTCATTATCCCAATCCTGCTTCCCCACTCACTCAGCACGCACGCTCTGCAAAGCCCTGTGTCATGCAGCTCCACCCTCACATCATCCATCGGGTACACTCACCCAATGATGACAGTAGGCAGTCTGTGATGTGGTTCATGGGCCTGTTTATTCTTTGGAAACCCACTAAAAGTATCATTTCAGTATAAACTCACCAAACGGCCCCCGTGCTATAATAGGAGCACTTTGGGTTTAGTTTCGATCTGGTGGGTTTGTATATAAGGTCCCGCCTTATTGCGGTCACTGCTTTTTCCAGCTATATTGTTAGGACTGAGGGGAGCTTTTTGATATCAAAGCAGATTTTTACCTGGATTTTAAGTCCAAAATAAGTCAAATTTGAAGCTATTTATTCAATGAGACGCTATATTTTCTAAATGAGTATGAGTTTGAAGTTTCCAAAATGATGCCCGGGGGCCATATGCGGCCCACACCTATTTCTTTAACGGCCTGCACTAAATTTAAAAATTACTGTTACAAAAATTAAAAAAATGTGGAATACGAGACCACATAGGTGAAATGTAATGAGAAAAATTTGCAATATTGACTCCAAAAACTTTTTCTTTGAAATTGTCATTGCTCAAAAAGTAATACCGTATTTTTCGGACTGTAAGTCGCAGTTTTTTTCATAGTTTGGCCAGGGGTGCGACTTTTACTCAGGAGCGACTTATGTGTGAAATTATTAACACATTACCGTAAAATATCAAATAATATTATTTAGCTCATTCACGTAAGAGACTAGACGTATAAGATTTCATCGGATTTAGCGATTAGGAGTGACAGATTGTTTGGTAAACGTAAAGCATGTTCTATATGTTATAGTTGTTTGAATGACTCTTACCATAATATGCTACGTTAACATACCAGGCACGTTCTCAGTTGGTTATTTATGCCTCATATAACGTACACCTATTCAGCCTGTTGTTCACAATTCTTTATTTATTTTAAATTGCCTTTCAAATGTCTATTCTTGGTGTTGGGTTTTATCAAATACATTTCCCCAAAAAATGCGACTTATACCCAAGTGCGACTTGTATATGTTTTTTTCCTTCTTTATTATGCATTTCCGGCCGGTGCGACTTATACTCCTGAGCGACTTATAGTCCGAAAAATACGTTAATCAAAATCCATGTTGTTATAAATTATTGACCCACTGAAGGCTCCAATTACTCCACGTCAAATATATACAACTTTTAAATATTTTTTGGGAAAAAAATTGCATATTTTGTGTGTTTGTCATAAAATAAGTTTAAAAAAAAAAAATAATGCCTATCATTCACAATCATTATGAAAGACATGACGAGGGATTTTTTTTAACGCATTTTAAATATTAAATACATTTGATCAAAAGTCAGCTTACAATGGAGCCTACAGGAGCCGCTCGTTTCTGTCTATAAAGCCCCTAAAAACATCAAAACATCTTCATTAGGGTTGTATACACTTGATGTAAGAATACATATAATGTAGTAATGGGCACTCTTATAATAATATTTAATATTAATTTCAACAGCGCATCACAACGTTTGCTTTTTTTTTTTTTTCTTCATCACTGATTATTACTCACTGCAGACTTTATGAGAGCAAACAAACATAAAACTTCATGCACCATGCAAGGTCTGCTGTCATTAGGATGCCGACTACTGGGATGTTCATATACTCCCATTTAGGTGAAAAATGTCTCATAATTCTCACGAAGAAGGGGTTGCGGTGGGGGCACGGGGGGAACAAGCTCTATTTGTGTCTTTCTTGCCAGTTCCAGATCCTAAATGGCTGTCAAAGTGTCCCAACTTGTTGGATTACCTACTCAGATGTCTCATATCCAGGTGAGATGCATGAATTATGACCTACAATAAACTTACAGTGAGCAAGGAAGCGAGGAAGCAGCAGACCACTCAATGATGTAAACATTGGAACATAAGCTTGTGATCACGGCACCGCTATAAATAATTTGTCTGCATTAGCGCCTATAATAACAATATCACTTATACTTGGTTAATATTCAAGGCACAAAATGTAAATTAAGTATCGTTTTTTTGAATGAGCACTTTTTGAATGTTTCTTTATTGGATTTTTTGGACAAAATAGTGGAGCTCCCATTGGCTACGCTGTAACTAAGCTGACTTTTATTTACATTTATTTAATAGTTAGAATTAATTTTTTTAAATCTATTTGTCTTCATGTCTTTAATAATGATTGTGAACGATAGGTTTTTATGAATTGGGTCCTTCTGGATCCCTGAGAATTGCTGAAAATAATAACAATGAATCTAAATCAATGTTGCTATGAAATACTGACCTTTTTTTTCACTCTAAATCTTTTGGGGGAACCTTACTGCATATTTTTTTTGTTTTTGTGATAAAAAACAGTGTTTTCTTTAACTGAAAGGTCATACAATTTATTTCGACATATAGGTCTGAAGCTGATTCGGAGATTTAAGAATAGAAAAAAAAAAATAATGATAATAAATGACTTATTTTAAACATTTTAATGATCAAGACCCTTTTGGGTCCCCGGCACCAAACTTGAGGGGAGCCCTAAAGGTTAAAACAAATATTTAATTGCAAAAAAATATCAAAATGGCCTCCACACGCTTTGATTTTTCAGTGTGCTGCCTTCAGTGAAATGTGTCCTTCTTTTGTGGAGGACTATAGTGTATTTTGAGCAGGATCTGTATTTACACGTTGAGAGTCTATATAACGTTTACATCCAAATGACTACCATAAATACATCAACTCCCCCATTTTTTTAGTTGTGGTTTTTCATGCAAGCTATAATCATTTCTCATCTTTCTTTGTCTGTCTCTTAGTGCGTAACAATGCGCGCACACACACACACACACACACACACACACACACACACACACACACACACACACACACACACACACACACACACACACACACACACACACACACACACACACACACACACACGCACACGCAAGCACGCAAACGCAGTGTTTCTCCTTTGCTGGCGAGAGCTTCTGATGCAAGGACGGCAATCTGTAATCTGTAGTAATTGCATGTTGCAGAAAAACATTTTTCCGCTGTGGTAATCGCTGCAATATGTGCAGTTGTGTTGCCAAAGTGACAGCACCCCCCCCGCCCCCACCCCACACACACACACACACCCCACACCACTCTACACATAAACAGACTCACGCCACACAATATCCTGACTCACTCTGACTTTGCCGAATGTGTCCGACTAAAATTTAGGAGTTTAAAAATCTCAAGACGGCTGCAAGCCAGAGACACTAACAGAGACAAGTTACTGTTTTATCATGACAAACTGGGGAGTGGTGAGTACACACACACACACACACACACACACACACACACACACACACACACACACACACACACACACACACACACACACACACACACACACACACACACACCTGCAGCGCTGTCATGTTTCATTCACCTTCTGCAAAAAGTGCACAGTTTCCGCCAGTGACAGTTTAACTGTTGTGCTGTGTTAGTGCCAGCTCCCACACAAAGATGAGGGGAGCTGCAGCTTCACACTGGCTTCTCACTTCACACCCCCAACACCTACAATACACACCATGACACAAGCAAGCAGGTGATACATATACCTTCCCGTCTTAAGACTATCCCTCATTTTTATACTTTTTTTCCCCCGAGAAGTGAGTCATGTTTGTCAGAGTTCCTCATGATTAGTGGAAGTGGAAGCCACATGAAATGTAACATGCAGTGAGAGTCTGCGGCCGCACTATTACAAGCATTCATCAAGACATCGCCTCCTTTCGCACCGCTTTGACAACACTTTTTTTTTCTTCTCTATTTTTGGATTTTGTTGCAGGTTTTATGAGGTCATCTCAACTAAAGGGTGTCAGGTGTGGAAGGGACCGTTTGAGTTGACCTTTAAACATAATGCTGCCTCAGCATTTCCTGCATGCGTCACCGCCTTTTGTCTCCGCACAAAGTCACAAAATGATGACTATTAACTACATCATTACATCTGCATGAAGTAATCAAAATATGGGTTTGGTCATTTTTTGCTGAATTTGTGGTGTGTTTGTTCAGATTGTTCAGGTTTATTCCTGATGTGTTTGATGGCAGAAGCTCTTGCCCACCAAACCCATTCAGCAATCCCTTTATGCACCTTGATTTGTAGACGTTGGCACAGTCATGCTGGAACAATATGTATTTGTATTGTACAGTCGTGGTCAAAAGTTTACATACACTTGTAAAGAACATAATGTCATGGCTGTCTTGAGTTTCCAATCATTTCTACAACTCTTATTTTTGTGTGATAGAGTGATTGGAGCACATACTTGTTGGTCACAAAAAAACATTCATGAAGTTTGGTTCTTTTATGAATTTATTATGGATCTACTGAAAATGTGACCAAATTTGCTGGGTCAAAAGTATACATACAGCAATGTTAATATTTGGTTACATGTCCCTTGGCAAGTTTCACTGCAATAAGGTGCTTTTGGTAGCCATCCACAAGCTTCTGGCAAGCTTGGTTGCTTGGTTGCATTTTTGACCACTCCTCTTGACAAAATTGGTGCAGTTCAGCTAAATTTGTTGGTTTTCTGACATGGACTTGTTTCTTCAGCATTGTCCACACGTTTAAGTCAGGACTTGGGGAAGGCTATTCTAAAACCTTAATTATAGCCTGATTTAGCCATTCCTTTACCACTTTTGACGTGTGTTTGGGGTCATTGTCCTGTTGGAACACCCAACTGCGCCCAAGACCAAGGTTGTCCTGAAGAATTTGGAGGTAATCCTCCTTTTTCATTGTCCCATTTACTCTCTGTAAAGCACCAGTTCCATTGGCAGCAAAACAGGCCCAGAGCATAATACTACCACCACCATGCTTGACGGTAGGAATGATGTTCCTGGTGTCAAAGGCTTTACCTTTTCTCCTTCAAAAATATTGCTGGGTATTGTGGCCAAACAGCAACATTTTTGTTTCATCTGACATCACATGGACAAAGATAAGACCTTCTGAAGGAAAGTTATGTGGTCCAATCACTCTATCACAAAAAAATAAGAGTTGTAGAAATTATTGGAAATTCAGGACAGCCATGACATTATGTTCTTTACAAGTGTATGTATACTTTTGACCATGACTGTATATGAATTGTATAGGAATTAACCCCATAAAAAAAGCAGCATCTGGTCCTTGTTTCAAATTCAACCTCCCCCACCACCCCTTCATCCTGCCAGAGCTGCATCATGGGTTTCACTGACTCATAGGTGCTCAACAAAGACTTGAGTTTAACTGACTTATGGGTGCTTGACAAAGACTAATTTTTCACTGACGAAGATTCGAGTTTCACTGATTCACGGGTCCTTGACTAAGACCCTAGCTTCACTGGCCTACAAGTGATAGACAAAGACTCGAGTTTCACTGACTCACAGGTGCTCAACAAAGACACAAGCTTACTGGCCTACAAGTGCTGGACAAAGACTGGAGTTTAAGTTACTCACAGGTGTTTGACAAAGACTTGTGTTTCACTGATCTCACAGATGCTCGACAAAGACTGGAGTTTTGGTGACTTACGGGTGATCCACGAAGACTTTAGTTTGACTGACTCTTGAGTGCTCGATGAAAACTCCAGTTTAACTAACTCGTAGGTGCCCGATTAAGTTTCACTGACTTACATGTGCTCATTAAGACTCAGGTGTCACAGACTAACTAGCGCTCGATGAAGACTTGGAATGTACTGAGCTACAGGTGGTCGGCGAAGACTCAAGTTTCACTGACCCATGAGTGCTCAACAAAGACTCGAATTTCATTGACTCGCGTGTGCTCAACAAAAACTACAGTTTCACAGACATGCGGGTGATGACAAAAACAGGAGTTTACTGGTTTACGAGTGCACGATAAAGATGGAGTTTAACTGACTCACGAGTGCTCGTTGAATACTTGAGTTTCACTGACTCACATGTACCTATAGAGCTTAACCGAGATGTAGATGTGAGTCATAAAGGAATTATTATTAAAAACTGAACAACTGAGTGCGCTTATTTTCTTGAATCCTGAAAAAGAGTTAATTGTTTGCATTTTCCAGATCTTTATTTTGGTGGCGACCTCAAGCGCATGTTTAAGATTCTTAAAAAAAATGACTTGAGTGAATCGGTTACCCAATTCACTGTAGTGAGTAACTTATAAAAACTCGAGTCAGGAAAAGGAATGGAGTTTCCCATCACTTGGCCTAACTGATCTGCACAATTGGAAGCATAGAATTGTCCAAAACATATTAATGAGATGAAGATGAAACAAGATTTGATAATTCTTCCCTTAAGAGGTATTTCTCAAAATGTTTGTACTGAAGATGTAAAAGGAAACCAACATAGACATTTTTCATCAACACAAACCGCACACACACCTAACCAACTGACCAGTAATGCTCAGAGACATTTATAGATACACAGGCATAGACACCAAGATTGCAACCAGACTGTGTGTGCAAAGCTTTTCCTCTCTGGGCTGCTGCCCTCGCTGCTGCAGCCTTCCAACCTCCCAGCAGTTGAACTTTCCTGTCTCTAATGGAGTCTTTCTGTCAGATCAAACAGTTCCCACTGACGAGGAGAGGAGACAGATCGCAGCGCTGGAAGCCATTCAGTCTGACAACCCAAACACGTTTGACTGGCAACGCAGTCTGCCTCTACGCTCCTTACGCTAGAGATTCCACACAAATATAGTTATGCCACCAGAGAGGGGGAGAGGGGGTGGGGTGCACAAAGACAAGGCCCCCATAGCTCAGTCTTTCCTCAAAATGAAATCGCATGAGAGCCAAATATTAGGAAGCGTGCTTGGCTTCCAGCAACCGCCAAGACATTAAAGTGGGGCCTGTAAACCACATTTCTACCAACAGACAATGTGCCTTTGTGCTGGCTGCACCATCTCGCTGGAGGAAAATCTTTAATAACTGCAGATAAGAGCGGGAAGATGCACACAAAAGTGATAGGATGATAGATGGTGTGGGGTGAATGGATGGGGTTGTTGGCAGTCACATTTCTTGTCAATTGAGGGTCTGTCAGTTTTGTTTTTCCTCTAAGCACTTTTGATGCTCTTTATTACCGCTTTCCAGGAAAATAAGCTGCTTTTTGCGTTTGAGGTGGCAACGATAGACTGATCAATAGGGAGTGAGACTACAGTTAAGCATGGCCCCTTCATGCCTTCATGGGAATTCTAATAAGTTTGGGGGCCCAAGGCAAAACTAGTCATTGGGGCCCACCACATAACAAAAACAAAATGATAACTTATCATTTAATCAAGTGAAAGTCATCTTTCAGAGATCATTAACGTAGTTAAACTGAATGTGACAAACAATAGCGCTATTATTGTGAACACTGGAAGTGTTTGACTGGTGGACAAAAGAGAGCTCTTGACGGTGGTCGTGTTTGAACAAGAGATTGGTTTTTTTATGTGATGTTGTTTTGGGGCCTCTGGATATCTCAGGTCCGTTGCAACTGCCTGTGTTTGCCTGACGGTAAGTCCCCATGTTTACTTCTAATCCCAATTCATTATTCTTGTTTAAATTTAAAAAACAGGCAGCACGGCGGGACAGGGGTTAGTGCATGTGCCTTACAATACGAAGGTCCTGAGGTCAATCCCGGGCTCGGGATCTTTCTGTGTGGAGTTTGCATGTTCTCCCCGTGACTACATGGGTTCCCTCCGGGTACTCCGGCTTCCTCCCACCTCCAAAGACATGCACCTGGGGATAGGTTGATTGGCAACACTAAATTGGCCCTAGTGTGTGAATGTGAGTGTGAATGTTGTCTGTCTATCTGTGCCCTGCGATGAGGTGGCGACTTGTCCAGGGTGTACCCCGCCTTCCGCCCGATCGCAGCTGAGATAGGCTCCAGCGCCCCCCGCGACCCCAAAAGGGACAAGCGGTAGAAAATGGATGCATGATTACAAATTTATTTTGGCTTTTGTGGTAAACGTTTCAACTTCCCCATTCTTTGACAGCGATGTCACTTTTTTCAATTTCGGTAGAAAATGGATGGATGGAATTTTAAAAAACATTTGTGGTCTTACTTTTATTTGCATACGAAGTATCTCAGACACCTGCTAGCTCAAGTGCGCCCCCTTCAGTTATGGTAATGTGCTTGTGATACGTTGATTAAAAACATTACATAGGCAGCAGCAAGGCATGGTGTATAATACATGTTTCTGCACACTTTATATAAGCGACATGCTAACAAAACAGAAAGGGGCACGTGCCATACATCAGGACTGTGCAGTCTGAAAGTAGGCTCGACTTGCTCAGACAAAAAATATATTTATAAAACATTAATGTTTATGTTACCACTGTTTTTCTTTTTCCGATTAGTCTCACTGTCTTTGATGTGTGCATCATTAATAATAATCTAAATCTGTAATCTGTTATTTTGATATTACACGTAGAGTAATTTTGACTATATTAAATTGACTAAATATTTTTTTTACTGTGGTTTACTGTGGTTGTGGTCTTAAACTACTGTACAACCACAGTAAAAGCCATTTTGCAAAATACATATCTATCAGACAGTGTCAATCTAAACTGAGACTTATTTACTTTTCTCAGAGACAAAATTGTGGTACCGTTCTTGTACTTGATGTTTTGCGTTCATTTCCTAAATTTCAACTATCGTCGTCAGTGTTGGCCACTTTCAGCTTTATACATTATTGTTACAGGGTCATTCCAGGTTCTGTCACACTCATTCAAGTGCAAAAGGACTTCAAAGGGTCGCCAATATTGAATTTACATTAATTTCCCTCTTCAGAAGAGTTCTGCTTCCCGAGCGCCATCTGACTCACCACAGAATCCTTCCAGATTCCAGCAGCAAGCACGGCGCTGGTTTCCTGACAAATGTCCATGCCACTTTCCTCTGCAGACCCGAGACATCTTTGGAAAGTACTTGGCAGGCCCTCGGGGCTTTTAATTGTAAGGAAATAAAGGCGTGGCGACTCTCAGCCTGCATGTCAAGGAGGTCCGGATCTCACCTCACTTCAACACACAATACTGTCAAATCATTATAAGGACAGCAAAATATGACTGTCAGTTGTTCCAATTAATTAATAAATGAAATCTAATAGAGAAAATGGACCACTTCCAAATGTCACAATTTTTTATATATTTTTTGCTGTAAATCCAAAGAGTGACAGCTCAGCATGCAACAGTTCAACTCACAACTCTGGGCTCCATTCCCAACCACCGAGCTGAATCCCCCCCTCTCTGTCAAGGACCGGACTTGATCGGTTTCCAGGAAACCACCCATGTGTCCGAAGTGACTAAATGTTTCCTCTCATCATCTCCATGGCTAATCAGCTGTGGCGTTCCCTGTGTACCATTATCACCTCGGCCACGTGGCGTTAGAACACGGCGAGGGCAGACTGGGGCGTCCACATGAGGCTTCCGCTGTGACTGCTCACTAATCCCCTGATTGCAGTGTTTAGGCCCAGCTCGCTGCTGCTCCACGTCAAGGCGGCCACAGCTAACGACAAGCTAATGACGCGACAATGACAAGCGGCGTTTGTGAATCCAATCAGTAGCGTGGAGTCTGGCTGCCTGGTGATTGGGTTGATCAAACTCGGTGCTGACTGAATGACTTGTCTGCTGTCTGACTCTTATGTCATCACACTGATTAAAATCTCATACACAGACGTCCAGTTTGGCAGTGTCCGCAAATAGCAGTCATGTTTTTTTTTTTTTTTCAATGTGAGACAAATGAAAGGAACTCGTCACTAATATCATGATATAACATCAAATAGTTGTATTGGACTGGCAGCACAGTGATCAGGAGATCTGGCTTCAAATCTCAGTTGAAAGATTAAAGGCCTACTGAAATGAATTTTTTTTATTTAAACGGGGATAGCAGATCCATTCTATGTGTCATACTTGATCATTTCGCGATATTGCCATATTTTTGCTGAAAGGATTTAGTATAGAACAACGACGTAAAGTTCGCAACTTTTGGTCACTGATTAAAAAAAGCCTTGCCTATACCGTACGTAGCGTGACGTCACAGGAGGTAGGATTCCTCACAATTCCCCGTTGTTTACAATGGAGCGAGAGAGATTCGGACCGAGAAAGCGACGATTACCCCATTAATTTGAGCGAGGATGAAAGATTAGTGGATGAGGAAAGTTAGAGTGAAGAACTAGAGAGGCAGTGCAGGGTGTATCTTTTTTCGCTCTGACCGTAACTTAGGTACAAGGTCTCATTGGATTCCACACACTCTCCTTTTTCTATTGTGGATCACGGATTTCTATTTTAAACCACCTCGGATACTATATCCTCTTGAAAATGAGAGTTGAGAACGCGAAATGGACATTCACAGTGACTTTTATCTTCCCGACAATACATCAGCGAAGCTCTTTAGCTACTGAGCTAACGTGATAGCATCTGGCTCAAATGCAGATAGAAACAAAATAAATAAATCCCTGACTGGAAGGATAGACAGAAGATCAACAATACTATTAAACCATGGACATGTAACTACACGGTTAATAATTCTCAGCCTGGCAAAGCTTAACAATGCTGTTGCTAACGACGCTGAAGCTAACTTAGCAACTTAGCAACCGGACCTCACAGAGCTATGATAAAAACATTAGCGCTCCACCTACGCCAGCCAGCCCTCATCTGCTCATCAACACCAGTGCTCACCTGTGTTCCAGCGATCGACGGCGCGACGAAGGACTTCACCCGATCACAGATGCGGTTGGCGGCTAGCATCGGCTAGCGCGTCTGCTATCCAAGTAAGTACTCCTTGTTGTGTTGCTACAGCCAGCCGCTAATACACCGATCCCACCTACAACTTTCTTCTTTGCAATCTCAATTGTTCATTAAAACAAATCGCAAAAGATTCACCAACACAGATGTCCAGAATACTGTGGAATTGTTCGATGAAAACAGAGCAGTTTGTATGGTGACACATTGGGTACAAATACTTCCGTTGCCGTTGTGACGTCACGCGCATACGCATCGTACATAGACGTTTCCAACCGGAAGTTTAGCGGGAAATTTAAAATTGCACTTTATAAGTTAACCCGGCCGTATTGGCATGTGTTGCAATGTTAAGATTTCATCATTGATATATAAACTATCAGACTGTGTGGTCGATAGTAGTGGGTTTCAGTAGGCCTTTAATAGGAAAGAACTTGTCCCTAATATATTTAAAAACAGTTCCATTTGAGCCGCCACTGTGCACAATGGATCATGAAGTAACAAAATAGCTGGCATTGGTAACATGGTAGAGGAATGGTTAGCATGTCTCCCTCCCAGTCAGGGGATCCGGGTTCAAAGCTCAGTTGAAACAATAAAAGCCTTCTCCAACGCAAAAGTATAATAATCTTGTACTTGTTCTGGTAAGCAGTTGTAGACTACCGTCGTCCGTCGCTAAATCACAGATTTAAAAAAATTTAAATAAATTATTTTCAAGCATATTCAACATGTTTTTGGCTAATTTGGGTTTTATCTATATAATGTATGTCATGATCCCATATGACAGTTTTGACAGTTTATCTGTGTTTGTTGTCATTTCCTGTCCTGTTGCTCGTGTTTTGGTACTACTTCCTGTTTGGTCTCCTTCTTTTGCAGCACTTTGCTTTATGTTCCTTGTCATGCCAGCACACCCGTTCCACATTAATTAGTTAAAAGTTAAAGTACCAATGATTCTCACACACACACTTGGTGTGGTGAAATTAACCTCTGCATTTGACCCAAATTAGTTCTATTGAGTTCCATCCTCTTCCCACCTTCAATCTTGGTTCATTATCTAGTGCAAGGGTGTCAAACGTACGGCCCGTTTGGCCGGATCAGGCCCGCGAACAGGTTTTATCCGGCCCGCGGGATGAGTTTGCTAAGTATAAAAATGTACTTGAAATTTTGGAATGAAAGAAACAGCTGTTCTAAATGTGTCCACTCGATGTCACAATATAAATTATTTGTATCTTTGTAGATGATGCTACATATGTACAAAATAAACCACATGTTAGTACATCAGTCGAGGAAAATGATCAAATTACATAAATACCATCCTGTAATTTGATTTTGATATTTTTTTTTTTAATCTTGATAGATTGAAAATTAACACCAATGAGTTGACTGATGAACATTGTCATTATAAAAAATATAAACAACGATAAATAAAAACAGAATACTATTAACCGCAACATGTAAGTGTAAAAAAACACCAACAAAATTATGATTTGTACATTTTCAGAATGTGATTGTTCTATTTTTAAACAAAGAAAACTATCTCGTACCGTGATTTTACCAGTCCGGCCCACTTGGGAGTAGATTTTTCTCCATGTGGCCCCCGATCTAAAATTAGTTTGACACCCCTGATCTAGTGTATGCCAAACCTGTTGCCTTTTTAGTTCTTGATCGACCTGTGTTACTTTTCTTCTGCCGGCATGTCTTTTCAGCATTCTGGGATCTCGCCAACAGCCGCTATTGTCACATTGTGTGTATTACAGTGCAGTAATTGTCTTAATGTTATACTATCATACTGTGGCGATGGACTTCCATTTCCGGGTAAAGGGTAAACACTACAAAACAACAACACAAACGGCTAATATTGGCTCTGCAGGATCTTCAAAGCAACAATCTCATGTTAACTAACTTTTGGCAAAACAACTTTTTGATGGACTTCACCTCAACTCAATAAGACAATTACCGTCAAACTGTGGTGCATGTGCCAAAAATATTAAATATACTTGTTAAATAAAACCTCTTCCTTGTTTTTAATGAATACTTAAGCCTGCTACGCTAGTGTCTTTTAATATGGGTCATTATGTTGGTACTTGGAGAGCCAAGTGCTTTTCTGAGGTTGTACGTGGGGAAAAAGTTTGAAAACCACTGCAATAAGACATTGGTGATACTTTGATGTGAGCGATGTCAAAAGACAACAGCGGGACGAAGCATCAGACACAGTATAGCAGTTCAAGCTAACAGAGACTGCTAACAGCTATCAACAACATTCTGGGTAATTCTCTTGATTGAAGATGCACTTCATCGTCAACATCAATACCATGAGCTATGTGGAATGACAACGCAGGCCACACATTGTTAACACGATGGAATGCAAACAAGTAACAAAACAGCTAATGATCTGTGACTGTTGACCAAGTTTTTGTTTTCAATACATGGAAGCCCAGTTCTAACTTTAAAGAACTACCCAGGACTTGACCACGTATTTCCATGTCATGGTCGTGTTTTAGTGGCCGGGTGACAACCATAGCAATGATGCTTGGAGGATACTGCGCTACTGTTTTTGTGTTTTGTATTTGTATAACAATGTATCTAGAAGGTTGTAAAAAAAATGTTATGCTCTAACTATGAACATATTAAATTAATTAATAACAGTCCTACTTTGCGGTAGTGTTGTCCCGATACCAATATTTTGGTACCGGTACTAATATATTTCGGTAATTTTTGGTACTTTTCTAAATAAAGGGCACCACAAAAAATTTCATTATTGGCTTTATTTTAACAAAACCTCTTACGATACAATAAACATATGTTTATTATTGCAAGTTTGTCCTTAAATAAAATAAATTAAATACAACTTGTCTTTTAGTGGTGTGTAAGCAAATCAAGGCTCCTAATTTAGCTGCTGGCATATGCAGTAACATATTGTGTCATTTATCATTCTATTATTTTGTCAATATTATTAAGGACAAGTAATGGAAAATGAACTATAAATCTACTTGTTCATTTACTGTTAATATCTGGTTCTTTTCTGTTTGAACATGTTCTATCTACATTTCTGTTAAAATGTAATAATCACTTATTATTCTGTTGTTAGATACTTTACATTAGTTTTGGATGATACCACACATTTGGGTATCACTCCGATACCAAGTAGTTACAGGGATCATACATTGGTCATATTCAAAGTCCTCATGTGTCCAGGGACATATTTCCTGAGTTTATAAACATAATATAAATATTAAAAAAAACGAAAGAAGATGTTGTGATGCCAAAAAATATCGACGTAATCATAGTAGTATCGACTAGATACGCTATTGTACTTTGTATCATTACAGTGGATGTCAGGTGTAGATCCACCAATGGCGTTTGTTTGTATTGTAGCGTCCCAGAAGAGTTGGTGCTGCAGGGAATTCTGGGAATTTGTTCTGTAGTGCTTATGTTGTGTTGCGGTGCAAATATTCTCCCAAAATAAGTTGTTTAGTGTGGTTTCACTATATGGCAAATGTTTATGACAGTGTTGGCATTGTTCATACGGCCCTCCTTAGTGTGACATGTATGTCCGTTGAGTAAGTATTCCCTGGTGTGCTCAAAGTTAAGTAGATCATTTAAAATGGTGAACATTTGGATACATCAAAATCTGGTGTTGACTTTGAAATCCAGACATAACTTAAGTTCTTCATGATCATGGCACCGGTGTAAAGTGAAGCATGCATAACTATCAACCGTTTTACAGGGTTGATACTTGAATTAATGATATTTGACTTGTCTCCATGGAGACAAGAACAAAAGATTTTGAAGAAGTTACAAACCCCGTTACCATATGAGTTGGGAAATTGTGTTAGATGTAAATATAAACGGAATACAATGATTTGCAAATCATTGTATTCCGTTTATATTTACATCTAACACAATTTCCCAACTCATATGGAAACGGGGTTTGTACAACACTGCTGAGAGTGGACAGACGTTAGCCGCTAGCATTGGCCGCTAGCTAGCTAGACATGTCTTAAAGCAACTCTTCCTGAGGGTTTTCTGCATTACACGACATGACGACGACTCCGGTACTTTTTAGAAGGCGGTATAGTACCGAATATGATTCATTAGTATCGCGGTACTATACTAATTCCGGTATACCGTACCATATTCGTTTTTTTTGGTCATGTCCCGTACTAATTATGATTGCAAACCCCCTTGGAAACTTGCAGGTTTTGTATATTTACAGTAAGCACATACACTGTTCTGCACTCACAAATGTACTGTTTAAGAGGAAGATGCACATTTGTAACATTGAGAGGGAAGTCGGCCATAGTGCTGTCACCATGTGGGTGATACTGTCGCGCCGGCACATGAGCAGACCGTATGTTTGTCTTGACGAGCTACTAACAGGAGGTCAGACAGTATTTAGAAAGCAGCAAAAAAAATCACAGTCATCATGTTGACATTCCTGACTCAGCAAGAGCAAGGCGTGTGTACACGTGTGGGATATCGTCTGATTTTGGAGCCATACAAATCAGGGGCCTAATGCATGTGTGCTCATGACTGACGTGACCATGAGACGAGAGACAAAAGCAGACAGTGTGATCTCACACTCCTCGTCAGACATTGGAGAAGACAAGGAGGCGACACTTCTGCTGCACAGCTGACAGGGAATCGCTTTCATAGTGGCAGACTTAGAAATGTCCCAAATGAACAAGCACAAGCTGGGTTTACTTCAGAGCTAAACACAATTTCCCCAGTGATTAATACTAAAATATTTCTGATTCAGAAAAAAACCCATACAAATGTAATAGGTTTGTTTCCAATAGAACATAACAGGGATATCAAATGCAAAGTTAAAACTTTTAAGAAGTACTACAATATACTGACCAAAAAAAAACCTGCCTGATAGCCCTGAAATGTTGGATTAGACATTTAATCAATAAGGCTCTTGATTTAACAAATATAAATAAACACAGAAATTTGACAATTGTGTAGAGAATTATTGAATTTAGAGATAAAAAAATCAGGGACACCTGGTAGGTGGGAATCGGTATCTGATACCAAGCTGTGGTACTTTTATGCGTGTCTGTATGGTATAATAATTGTTACCATGTCTATTTTCTTCTAATCTAACATTTAACACAGACGTTAAAGGTAACTTCAATGTGCAGTTGATATATCTTGTTTTCTCACACTTTTTTGTCTCTGGTGTGTTGTTGTAGTCAAGGAGTAGTTCTTTGCCATTAAGTTGTATGTGCCAATCATGTCTTGTGTTGAGCCCTACAAAATGTTTATACAGTGAGTAGGGTTGTACGGTATACCGGTTACTAGTAAAGTACCGAAATGAATCATAAACGGTACTGTAGCGCCTCTTAAAATACAGGTTGCCTTTTTTTTTTGTCGTGACATTGCTGGTTGTACGAGCAGAGGAGCATGTTCAGCAACGCACAATCACACAGTATTCAAAAGCAGACAGTGAGAATGGATGCATTTTGGCTTAAAACTAACGATAAAGGTTATTACTAAAATGCCGCTCTACAAGAGGTACTTTAAACATTGCTAGCTAGTTAGCGGCTAACGTCCTTCTGCAGTCGGCAGTGTTTTAGCTACTTCTAAATCACTAATCCTCGCCATCATGGCGACAAATAAAGTAAGTCTCTTACAAATATCATCCCTGTAGGACGAGGTATAGCTAAACATGCTATGATACAATAGCTCACCGCTAACAGGTTAGTGCTCCTCATTGTAAACAAAGGCCATGGGTGGATTTAGACCTAACATCCACTGTAATGATACCAAGTACAAGAGCGTATCTCGTCGATACTACAATGATTACATCAATATTTTCTATCATCACAAAATCTTTTTTCCTTTTTTTAAAATTTATGTTATGTTTATAAACTTAGGAATTACGTCCCTGGACACATTGGGACTTTAAATATGACCAATGTATGATCCTGTACTACTTGGTATAAAATTGATACCCAATTGTGTGGTGTCATCCAAAACTAATGTAAAGCATCCAATCAACAGAAGAATAAGGGTTTATTACATTTTAACACAAGTGTAGATAGAACATGGTGAAACAGAAAATAACCAGATATTAATAGTTAATGAACAAGTAGATTAAAAATGCATTTTCTACTGCTTGTCCCTCATAATTTTGACAAAACAAATGAATAAGGAATTACATAATATCTTATTACATACGTCAGCAGCCAAATTTGGAGCCTTTGTTTGCTTACCACTAAAAGACAAGTTGTCTGGTATGTTCACTATTTTATTTAAGGCCAACATTGTTCTTCGATTGCAATAAGAAACATATGTTTAATGGAACGTAAGATTTTGTGTTAAAATAAAGCCAATAATGCCTTTTTCTTGTGGTCCCCTTTATTTAGAAAAGTATCGAAAAGTATCAAAATACATTAGGGTGTCGGGCCAACCCTACCTGTGAGTGTCATGTGTCTTATTTCTAGTTTCGATTGCCATGTAAAATTGCTAATTCTGGTAGCATTTTTATGGCATATCCAATGTAAATTAGCATCGCGCTAGCTTGTAAAGTGGAACCTTACTTTTGAGTGCTTTTTATCAGGTATTCACTTTGCTGGTATGGACTCTTGCAACATTACCTAGAGGAGGCCCACTATGAATACCCCTGTTTGCCCACCAAGTGCCTGAGCCGATGCCGAGCCTGCCATGTGAAACCCATGTATTTAAGATCAGTACTGTTTGATTTTACCTGACTTGGTACTTGGTAGTACAGATGGGATTTGGTCTGTACCTATAAGTACCCATCCCTAATTATAACGTATGTGCAGTAATATGACCTTCACAGCTTGATACTTTATTGTGCAAATGGGTTGTAACTTTGTTCTATGATGACAATGATCCTTAAAAATGTTTGATTTTGACTTGTGAAGGGGGAGGGGAATAATTGCCGTTAAACTGCCGTTTAAGGATTCTGTTAAGGGCGTGGAACTGATTGAAATAATTGTTGATGAATCTAGCGTTGAAGCAACAGAGGCAAAATGGAGTGTTTTAACCTCGCTGTAGGTTTGTGTCCAAAGCTATGGTAATGTTAATAATAATAACAAAACATTTCATTTAGACACACTTTTCTAAAAACTCAAAGACACTTTATAATAAGCAATAGCAAGTACAATTAAAAAAAAAAAAATACGGAATACAAATAAGCAATGAATACAGAAAATAGTAATTTCCCTAAAATCAGAAAACAATTAGGCATTATAAAGCATTACAGATTGGAAGTTAGATTAAAATGGTGGGTTTTGGTGTCAGTAATGGTTTTAGTTTATTTCAAACATGCATACAGTTACATCACATTTTTCAAGTTTCTAATTTCAACATGTCCTTAAAGGAGTAGGAAGAAGCAGAACTTATTTGATCCTATTCCTTTTCCATTTCATAGCAATTTCCAACACATTTTTTTTGTTAACTTCCAGTGTTCAATCTGTAACACAAACAATGCAATACATGTAGATAAATAAATAAATTGTAATTCACATAATTTTCATCCTGAATAATTTGCAATAACTGTACCCACTTGGCATCCATTGCAGCCGGCCACCCGGGATGTGGGTTCAGACCAATGATGTCATTGTGGTTAGTGCAGCTCTTCAAGGCACCTGTGATTAAGGGCTATATAAATAATCTTGATGAATAATGACATGAATAGAATGATCCCATTTGATGAAAAGTTATCTACGCAGCTTTCAAAGACACATTATGGCGCTATAATGTTGCCCCTGGGGTACAGGCCAAAAACGCAAAGCCCTAAACATTTTTAATGTGGTTAGCATGATCCTTTTTTTGATGCAAAGGAAGAAGCAAACTCAAAACATGTTTCAGTGTAGATACAAAATTGACTGTTTGTAAACAAGTTGAAAAAAACTGACTCAAAAATGTGAAACTATTTCACAGTATTTTATATCCTATCATTAGCTGCATTTTTTTCCCCCTCGACCGCAGTTACATTTTTTTCTTTACTGCTTATGCGAACGAGGACAGGCAATGAGGGTGTTAACATATTTAATTATGAAGCCAAGATCCAGTGTGGTGGAAATATTTTTGTCTGTGAGAAACATCCCTCTCTTTATCCATCGAGGTTGGCGCTTTTTTTTTTATCAAACTTCTTTATGTGATGAAAAACCAACATTATTTTTCTAAAGACAAGTTGCTCATAACTGAGTCGAACAGGATCAAGCCAAACTCCTGAAGGAGTTTGATTCAGTTAAGGGTTCATCACAACGTTGTGTTAAGGGAAAATGACGTTTCTCTTCTTCCACCATTTAAAACGTAGTTGTGTGTAAGGATAAAGGGCGGGTGCTTCCTCCTCTGAGTCAGCTGTGTGGATTTGATGAAAATGGGAATGAAAATGATTCATATTGGAGCCAATAGATTTGGCTTTTGCTTAGTTATTTTGCTCTAGTCATTTTATTTAGTTAAAAAAAAATGTATGTTGTTTCCAATACTACACATCATCAGATTTACAATAATAGTGGCAGATTCTAAATTTAATAAGATAATCTTTAAAAAATGTGGTATTGCGTTAACTTTGGTTACTTGCTGTTATAATTTATTGTCAAAGTATCAGATCGGTAACCTGACTCTCGCCAGATCCTTGTAGTAGGCTGAGCTCCACACAAGGATCTGGGACTTCTCAATAGGAGATGTATTTCAGAAGACGGGGCCTTGTAAAAAAAATCACTGTATGTGATTGGATAAACCACTTGTCCGTTATCTTGAATGATGTGCTACTTCAACCACTCACATCCAAATCAACCCGTGACGCTAATGAGAGCGACGCTGGGAAATCCAAAACGGAACAGCCGACATATTGGATAACGACAGCGAAAAGTTAATAAATGCCTTCAAAACCGTTCTCTGTTCATCTTTTAAAGAATTAATATTCGATAGATTCGACAAAACAGTTGCAATAGCAGAATCAATGTCAGCACACGACTCCTCGCTGCGTGCCGTCTTTGTTATTTGAATCAAACAGTCGCTTCGGCGCTACATCACTTCTATGAAATCCCGCCCGGCGATCCTGATTGATTCATTATTTTTGCTATCTTGAAGGAGTTTGCATTGTCCTCGATCCCAGATCCTTGTGTAGAGCTCAGCAAACTACAAGGATCTGGCGAGAATCTTAAATCTTAAAGATACTATTATTATTATTATTATTATTATTATTAAAGATATTAAACAATGATCTGGTATGAACTAAATAATACAGTGTGAGCACTTGTCTACCTGTGAGTGACATCTTTTTTCAACGCAGTTAGCATCACACTTTCTTACCAAGAAATGTACAACAATATGGATGTAAATGAAACCCTACAATGACAAAACAAAGTCCACAAATGTAGAATAAAAATAATTGCACACTGACCGTTTGAAATGGACCGTTTACTAGTAACTTACTTTTTAAATAATACTGATACAACATATAAAATACTACCATCGTAATGACTCAGCTAACATAAGTTGACGTCAGAGAAAAGCAGAGGTGGGACCAAGTCATTGCTTTGCAAGTCACAAGTAAGTCTCAAGTCTTTGCCCTCAAGTCTCGAGTCAAGTCCCGAGTCAAGACAGGCAAGTCCCGAGTCAAGTCCAAAGTCAAGACTGGAAAGTCTCAAGTCAAGTCACAAGTCCTGCATTTTGAGTTTCGAGTCCTTTCAAGTCCTTTTGACCACAGACTAATATTTTTACACAGATTGTCTATGCTTTTAAACCGCTGTATTTATTTATTAAAACAAGTGCATTTGAAATAGCAGGAAAGAAAATAGTACTGACACTGCAATTCATAATAGTACTATTAACCAGTCATTTTAATACTTTAAACAATTTTAAACATTTAACTCATTCCTTTACAGAATAAACACATTTGCAAAAACAAGTGCAACTGTACTTATTTGTACAAAAGTGTTAACATTGTATTTCCATGGCATATTGCATTGTAACTAGTTCCACAGCAGTTTCTATTCTGTTCTTACCTTATCTCATTGATCTCATCTCATACTGTATGTGTGTTTATGTGTGCGTACACATGAAAAACATAACAAATACATGAACATAACAATGAACAGAATTGTACTTTTTAGATGTCAGGGCCCTATGCAATATGTACACATATTCTTAATATAGTATATATTTTAACTGACCTTTATTTGACTATGTTTGTCTTTTTGTAGGTGGCTAAAATACGCGGTGCTGCTGACCGCCGTCTAACGTTATGTTACTGTGTGTGATACATTGACTAACGTAACATTAAGTATAGGTACCTCATGCAACCCTGCTTAAAAAATCACTTGACAAAAAGTATGAATAAGGTAGCAAATTGCAGTGGACGCAACATATTGCCGTGTTTGAAATGACGTTATAACCATAAACATCTTATAAGTAGACGCAATATTGGTTGCTGTGACGCGAGCAATTTGCATCTTGAAGTGGTGATGAGGAGCCGGCGAGCAGCCTAAACTGACAGTTGACAGGTAGAAAACAAAGATGCCGGGCTGGTGTTCAGCGTTTTCCTGTTCAAATGAGCGGACTGTTGAAAATAGGAATCGGGGGATTACTTTTCACAAGTAAGATTTAACATTAATGTACTATTGGTTGTATTTTATGAAAATAACATTACCACAGAGTTGAGAAGGAGCAAAGATCTTCAATATTTGTATGTGAAAATCACAAATAAATCTTCTGGGGGGAGGATGACACCCCTACAGGGGTTTGGTTTACAAACTTTCTGCCCCACCTAAAACAAAATTCACCAGCCGCCATTGATTATAATGCATTCTCATTTTAGGCAAAATATAAGACAATACTTTCTTAACAGTATAATTGTAACCAGGAATAAGTCTTCAAGTAACAATATTCAAATACTAACATTGTTGGGTATAACAGAATTTGGTTTTATTCTGAATCCAGTGAAACAGATTGGTGGTTTTAGCTGATATAAAGACTTTCAGGTGTTTATATATGTTTAAGTATTTGGCAGACGCTTTTATCCAAAGCGACATACATAAAAAATACATGTATAACAATCACTGTAAACATGATAATTTAAGGGAAAATATCAATACAAAGTGTCACGACAGAATAAACTCTGCTGCTGCAGCAACAGAGATACGGTCTATAAAATATATAGATATCTAATGTATTCATACATTGTTTATGTAGCATGTATATATAACGTAATTATATTGTTTCTTCAATTTAAAAATAGATGACCGTTTTTTCCCCCCTTCTCTGGGCTTATATTCCCAGTTTTAATCTCGGACGTCTGGTCACTTATAGCGTATAAGAATATTCTATTACTGTTAAGCAAACTATGAATAATAAAACATGTGTCCGTTATCATAGCTACACGTATGACAAAAAAGCGCGTGAAAATGAGTGGTATTCAGTGAGGTAAAATGAATTAAATGCGTTGACAGTTCATTGCTCCTGCCAAATGAATTGCACTGAGTGGAGCGGATCACCACTCCAAGATGGCGGCCCCGCGTCTCGTCTGCACCTGTAGGCAGTAGCGCTCGATGCTGTGTACCCTTATAAGATGTCTATGGTTATAACGTTAGCAGTGAGTTTCCAGCCTCACTGATTTAACTACACAGCAAATAAAAGTCATGTTAGCCAATAAACGTTATCTTACATTCAACACTTACCCTTCTTTGTGCAACTTCAAATGTCGAACGAAGTTGGAAGTTGTTGCGTCTCCGTCTGTAATATTCGAACTGCGTGATTTGCATACGGCAATTCTTTGACCAAGTCGTAGTTTTTATACCCGAACGAAACCAACTTTGGTATAAATCTTTCTCACTGGCGCGTTGTTTGACAACTCTTGTTCATTGGTTGTCCTGCAATTTGATTGGATCAATGCTGTGTGATGAAAAAATGTAGATCTAATTTGATTGGCTGTTGTACTGAGAGCACACACGCTGACACGCAGCACACACGCTGATAGACAGACACGTACAAAATGAAAGCTACGGAGCGCTCCCAAATAACTTTTTAAGCTTTAGGTTTTGGTGAAAGTAGCAAGTCATGTCAAGTCAAAAGGCTCAAGTCCAAGTGAAGTCACAAGTCATTGATGTTAAAGTCTAAGTCGAGTTGCAAGTCTCTTTACATTTTGTCAAGTCGAGTCTAAAGTCATCAAATTCATGACTCGAGTCTGACTCGAGTCCAAGTCATGTGACTCGAGTCCACACCTCTGGAGAAAAGATTACAGCATAAATCTTTATCAGATTGGCATGGAGGAATTCGGACAGTGATTATTTGCATTGCACCAGAAAATTGTATTTACTAGCAGGCTTAGCGCCGCTGTAACCTTGACCGACACAAGGCACAGCGTGGCGGTTTAAGCCAAAAGTGTAGAAGGGCGGCGGCGTCTTTCGGATTAGTCAACCACATAATCAGAACGCCCCTCTGCGCTCCCTACCTGGAAGCCGTCTTACTGGCAAACCCTAAAAGCGTTCCCCATAAAGTCGTGTTGACAGACAGTGAAAATGGCGAGACAGACCAAAAAGTAAATAAGTACCTCCAAAACGTTTGCAGACATAATCAAGTCCAGAGTGTTTCTTCTATCCAATATGCCTTCAGAGTTTTATAAATAGATATTATACCCAGCTAAATTGGAGACAGGATTGTGCTTCTCTGTAGCTGACATGAGTTTTCTATTATTTGCTTTCACTTTAGAATATTGAAATTGTTAATATCCAGTTACAAATTTCAGCTTGCTCAGCTTGGCATCTAAAGAGGGCCTCACACTGAGCAAGAGCCTCCAATCAAGCCCATTCATTGAAGTCTTATATGTAGTCTTAATCAAATTATTATTACTTTTTGCCAGATTTATCATTTTTCAAATGTTCAGAATTTATTTTCTAAATACTGTATTGTTTTTATGCATTTGTAGGTCTCTTTATCTTCTGTGAATGAGTTTTTACACCTTGGATTAGGGTTGTGCCAATACCATGCTTTTGTTATATTGTCATAATGCATGTTGATGACACATTCTCTCACAAACAGCGACGAGCTAGCATTCTTGCTAGCGGCTAACGCAAAGCCACTACAAAGTCAGTAGTACTCACCTCCATTGCGGCAAAAAAACTATGTTTCTTACAAATATGGACGAGGAATAGCTAAACATGTTACACTACACAACGTAGAACCCAGGTGTAAACTCATTTTAGATCGGGGGCCACACGGAGAAAAATCTGCTCCGATGTGGGCCGGACTGGTAAAATCACGGCACGATAACTTAAAAAAAGACAACTTCAGATTGTTTTCTTGTTTAAAAATAGAACAAGCACATTCTGAAATTGTACAAATCAAATTGTACAATGGGTTTTATTTACACTTACATGTTGCGGTTAATAGTATTCTATCTTTATTTTTCGTTATTTACATTTTCTGAATAAATGATGTGATAATGTTCATCAGTTAACTCATTGGTGTTGATTTGCAATCTATCAAGATACAACAATTTGGTAACGCTTTAGTATGGGGAACACATGTTCACCATTAATTAGTTGCTTATCAACATGCAAATTAGTAACATATTGGCTCTTATTAATTAAAGTACTTATTAATGCCTTATTCTGCATGGCCTTATTATACAACCAGTAAGCCATTAACAAAGAGTCTTCCCTCAATAACCTCAGACTTATTGCTTATTAGTAACCCTAACCCTAACCCTAACTCTTATATGTTTCCCTATTTTCCAAATAACTCTAAATTAAGTCTTTGTTACTTTAATAAGCAACTAATTAGTGGTGAATATGTTCCCCATACTAAAGTGTTACCAAAAAATTATATCAAAATCAAATTACAGTATGTTATTTATGTAGTTTGATCATTTTCCTCGACTGATGTACTAACATGTGGTTTATTTTGTACATGTGTAGCATCATCATCATCAAAGATACAAATAATTGCTATTGCGACATCCAGTGGACACATTTAGAAAAGCTGTTTCTTTCATTCAAAAATTTCCGGTTAATTTTTATACTTAGCAAACGCATCCCGTGGGTCGGATAATACCTTTGCGCGGGCCTGATCCGCAAGCTATTGAATGTTAACAAAAGTGGTTGGATTGACAGTAACGAAACAAAATATAATGTCAATATATGGTCGATTCGACAGTAGTTAGATGACGGTTTTTTAATCATCAATAAATATTTTGTTGTTGTTGTTATTGTTTAAATAAGTCTCTGAACACAAGACGGCTTTAAGGGCAAAACAACCAAACGATTGAAATCAGAGCCAACAGTCGGAAATCATTTAAATATTTAATTGATATTATCACACAGCCATCCTGTGTTTTTTTGTCTGATTGCAATTGTAATGAAAAGTGTAATCATTCACTGATTTTGAATATTTGAAGAAGTCCCGATACGTCTGTCTTGCAAGACCAGCGCATTAACGCTGTGCTCCATGTGGGGGAATGAAGATCGCAAGGGAAATGTGCTGTAATATTCTTATCAGAGTGACAGAGCAGGAAAATGCTAGGAGAGTTTTTGTTCAAATTTCATTTGACGCGCTCTGTCATACATTAAATACAATTTTACATGCACTTTTCAAGCAAAACAGGGACCCCCCACAGATCTCTGGACCTTACACATAGCCCGTGATCTGCGGAGGGACGGCCCTGGTGGTGAAGATTGTCCCCTTTGATAGATGGCAACCAATTAGCCTTGCTGACATCTTATCAATGACTGGGTGAGTTTGAAAGAGGTCGGTATGAATATTTATTAAAGTTGGGGAACTAGTCTTTGGTGGGCCAAATTTGGGCACTCCTTATCTAAAGAATACATTCTCTACATTAGGAGTCATGCCCAGACAAGCTCTCAGATAAAGCTGTCCGATCTAAGTCAATGAGTATTGAGCTGTTTAGGTGAGGGGGAAACATCTTGTAAGACAACCTGAACAGTCCGTTCGCGATGAATTCAATGACAACACATTAATCTGGAAGAATGACAATAATAACAGGCAAATCTACATCGATGAACAAAATTTAGCAAACGTTTGTGAAGAAAGTCAGACTTTTCCGAAAAGTGATATTTAGATATTGTTTTTTGTCAATGCATTGTAGTCAGAATTTACAGTCCTCATGCTTGGTTACTTCATAGCTAACATATCAGTTATGTCGTATTTGCATTTGTCAGTATTAGAAATCTAAGAGACTCTTGCAGGTGTAGCCTTATTGTGGTTATCAGCGAGCGACACTGAGTCTGCATCAGATTAGCGCCTCATTGATGCAAGGCTTTTTCATAACAGACCAACGGTCACTTTATCGTGCTGCACATTATCAGTTTAATGTGGCAAGAACATAGCTTTCTCTGTCTGGTTTGCTAAGGGGCTTGATGCACATGTTTTATGGGCGACTGGGTAATGTATGTGAGTTTTTTTGTTTAGTGTAGTTTTTTTAACAAAGTTCTGAGGTTTCTGAGGTGAGGCATCTTCTGGTTTTTCACGAGAACGGCAGCTGATGCATGTCTGCTCTGCGAGATGACATGTGCCAGAATTGCCAACATACAGCATAATAAGAAACTAATCTTATTTGAAAGTCACAACAAGAAATGTTCTATAGGTCCGTATCTCCTGACACCGTAATGGATGGGGAAGTTATTTCCATGAGCTGCATGTTGCACTTTATTCAAATCAACGCTTCGGAGGCATTAACATTCCTCTTCGTTTTGGCTAGAATTAAGGCCGACAAAAGACGGCTTTAGCAAAATTACTCTCCCTGTGTAATACAAGTTGTTAACGTAACCACGGGGGTATTCGGCTTACATGGGGTTGCCCCGATTTGAAAGGGTTTTGGATTTAATCACTCTTGGCCGTTGTTCTGTCCTGCTTCTGTTAAAGAAATGTGTCATTCTAAATTGTAAAAGGATATTGCATATTTTCTAATGATTTCCAATAGTGATTACAGTAACCATCACCCTTTTTGCAATGTACTGTCTCACATCTTATACCTCTTGAAATCAAAATCAGGCAGTACATCCCTGTAGATCATGGGTGACCAATGTTATTGCCTCCCAGGGGCCAAAGTGGAAATGTGGTAAAAGCGATTTTTAGTAAGGATGTCCTGATACAACTTTTTCACTTCCCATACAATACCGATACTGAAGCCTTTCATAATGACCGATACCGATATTGATCCGATACAATGCATGCATCACACATACTTGTTTTATTTTGTAGCGAGTAATGTTAGAAAAGGTTTAAACGGGTGAAATTGATCAAACCTAGAACAACGATAGCTATGAAATATCTTGAAGTTGAAGTGGAGTGGTAATTGTTTTTTGGTAACACCTAATGGCTGAATGATGCAGATACATTTGTTACTGTATACTTACTTGGAGACTTTGTATGTATGTGTAAGTAGTATGTATCTATAATTATTTGATACATGATTATATTGAGAAATGTGGTGTTATAGACTGCAATGTGGTTCAATGAAGGACACTTCTTACGGATGTCTACCTTGTGTGCTACTGTGTGCTTAGCTGTTGTGTAGCTGCTAGCTTCTGGTAGCCTAAAGCATACAACGTTTACTTTTTATAAATAAAACGTAACATTTTTTTATAAATAAAAATTAAAATACAAGAAATGACCAACCTTGTGTGTTTATTGGAGGACATTTAGATGATAACTAACTGTCCAGCTTTGCAGAAATAAACATGCTGCAGGCCTGCTTGTATCGGAGCTTGTATCGGACACTTTACATGCAAGCTGAGCCAATACTTTTTTTTTTTTTTCTGATATCACAGTAGGGTTGTGATGAGGTGGCTGTGATGGGCTCCGGCGCCCCCCGCGACCCCGAGGGGAATAAGCGGTAGGGAATGGATGGATGGATGGATGGATCACAGTAGGGTTGGGTGATATAGGAAATGATATGGTAGACTTTATTAATGTAATGAATATTAAATAACACATTGTGCACATACATTTGCACCATACATAGATGTATATTAAAACAAAAAAACAAAAAAATATTAAACACCAACACAAATATACACTCGGGCTGCCTGTACAGTGTTCAATTCCATCATTTTAATATTATCGTTATTCCTGGGAATACATTTTGATGAAACATTCTACCTGTGTCCCGCAAACAGTGACAAGCTACTGAACACATCCTCAACGCAATGCAGCGTCCTTGCTAGCAGCTAATGTCCCTCCACAGTGCAACGCTTTTTCTAACTCAGCAATCCTCGCCTCGGTGGCGGCAAAAATAAATTATTTATTATTTATAAATATCCTCCCTGGTGGACGGGAAATAGCTAAACATGGTACACTACACACCATAAGAGGATATGCTAACCATTAAGCTAGAGCTCTTGAATGTAAACAGAGGTAGGTGGATCGATACAACTATCTACAGTAACGATACCAAAAATAGTAATAGTATATAGTCTATATTACAGTGGTTGGATTGATATTTTTCTATTATTAAAAAACAGTTTATCATTTATTTTTTAAAATGGATTATCGTTTTTGTTTTTAACAACTCAGGAAATAAGTCGATGGGCACAGGATAATTTTAAGTGCAAAAAATAATGGATTTAAATTTGAGAAAATAGTAGGTGAAAAAAAAATATTGTTAATTGATATCGTTAAATCGCCATCCTGTGTTTTTGTCTGATTGTTATTGTACCCTGCCTTCCGCCCGAATGCAGCTGAGATAGGCTTCAGCACCCCCCGCGACACCAAAAGGGACAAGCGGTAGAAAATGGATGGATGGATGGATGGATAATTGTGATAAAAAATGTAATCATTTAATGATCTTGAAAATTTGAAGTGTCAACATTGGTATGACCAATATTGTCCCTGTATCTACTTGGTATTGGATCGATTGCTACATTTGTAGTATTGCCTAAAACTAATGTAAAGTATCCAAACAACATAATAATATGTGTTTATTACATTTTACCGGAAGGTAGAAACATGTTACAACTGAAAGTAACCAACTATTAAATTAGCAACATTTTTAAGAAGATAATAACCGTAAATGGCAAAATGTTACCCCATTCGTCAGCATTCAATTTAGGAGCCTTTGTAATGTGTTCTGAAATAGTTCTATTATCATTTATATATACCAAATAATATATTGTGATATATATCATATAGCAAGAGGCTGCACTATATATCGTGGTAGAAATTTCAGGCAATATGGCCCCATCCCTGTATCACACCATAATCCCATGTCGATATTAGATTGAGACACCCCTAATTTTTAAGCGTGAAACACAAATAACCAAAATATTAAATAATAAAGTTCCTACCCTGACGGGCCCCATTTTGGGAACCCCTGCATTAGCGGCTAAAACAGCCTGATGTTAGATGAAACGTGAAGTGGGTGGGCGGTAAACGGTGGGGAGCTAAAACAGAACAGATCCAGCAGTTAAAGAGAAGAAAGGGTGAAAAAGTTGTCATGAGGAAGTTATAAAAGTGTCTGTCGCGGCGGAGAGAACACTGCAACATCATCCGCTGTTACTGTGGTTCCATGGAGGCTATCAGAGGATTGCTTCTCATACGAGCCCCAGATGTACTGTTTACTGACTGTGTGAGGCGCCGCTGATTTGAGTATACACTCTGCAAACAATTAGGAGCTCTTGTGGCTGTCTCTAATTAACACTGCATCAAGGCCTTAATTGGGAGAGAGATTACCTTTTTTTCTGCTGCCTCCGTTGGGTGTGAGGAAAGGCGGGAAAAAATGGCTACTTGACGATGCTAAGCCAGTTGCTTATGAACTTTCTAACTCCTTGTTTTCTACTGTAGCGAAAGCTTTGAGCCCATGTGGTGATATCATTAACAATATATTTTTTTTGCATAAGCTGCAAAAAAATATTTAAATTTTACTTAAAAAACTGGTAGCTCGGTCACGAGAATTTTATAGTAAAAGCAGTGGGTTTTTTACAGCATATGAAAAAAATTAATAAATGGAATGGAAAAACAATACAACTGTTTTTAGCGGTAAAATTCAAGCAACAGAGCTGCCTTTTTTTTTCTTTTTTTTTTTACCGTAAAATCTTGTTGTTCTATTGTTTTTTTGTTTGTTTTTTAATGTTTTAGTGTCTTACTGTATATGGGAAAAAACAGCACCAAAGTTGATTTTACAGTAAAAAAAACTCAGTCGGTGGAATATAACCGTAAAATCTATTGTCAATTTTACAGTCTACAATTTGATTGATAATGTGTTTTGAAATTATATGTCAAGCAGATATTTAAGTACAGTATTTATCTTTATTTTAACAACAAATATTTTTGGCATACATGATAATTAGGGCTGTGAATCTTTGGGTGTCCCACGATTCGATTCAATATCGATTCTTGGGGTCACGATTCGATTCAAAATGGATTTTTTTTCAATTCAACACGATTCTCGATTCAAAAACGATTCTTTCCCGATTCAAAAGGATGCTCTATTCATTCAATACATAGGATTTCAGCAGGATCTACCCCAGTCTGCTGACATGCAAGCAGAGTAGTAGATTTTTGTAACAAGCTTTTATAATTGTAAAGGAGAATGTTTTATCAACTGATTGCAATAATGTAAATTTGTTTTAACTATTAAATGAACCAAAAATATGACTTATTTTATCTTTGTGAAAATATTGGACACAGTGTGTTGTCAAGCTTATGAGATGCGATGCAAGTGTAAGCCACTGTGACACTATTGTTCTTTATTTTTATTTTTATAAATGTCTAATGATAATGTCAATGAGGGATTTTTGATCACTGCTATGTTGAAATTGTAACTAATATTGATACTGTTGTTGATAATATTCATTTTTGTTTCACTACTTTTGGTTTGTTCTGTGTCGTGTTTGGGTCTCCTCTCAATTGCTCTGTTTAGTGCAGTTCTGAGTGTTGCTGGGTCGGGTTTGGTTTTGGAATTGGATTGCATTGTTATGATATTGCTGTGTATTGTTTTGTTGGATTGATTAATTTAAAAAATAAATAAAAATAAAAACACTAAATAAAAACAATAAATAAATTAAATAAATCAAAAAATAGATTTTTTTAAAAATGAGAATCGATTCTGAACGTGAGAATCGCGATTCGAATTCGAATCGATTTTTTCCCACACTCCTAATGATATTGTAATATTTAGATTTTGATAATATTGAATTTGAAAAGATATGCAATTGCATGCAGTACATAGTTTTTAATGTCGAAAGGGAAAGAACAAATATATTTAGTAAGAAAATATTAAGCATTTTATCAACGCACATTATTTCCAGGCTTTCGCGGGCCACATGAAATAATGTGGCGGGCTAGTTTGACACCTGTGTCTTAAGCCAACTCATAACTTGTGATGTGTAAAATTGTGAATTGTAGTTATTTATAGCAAGCCATTACAGTAAGGGATGTTTACCGAATTCAGTGTTTTTATAGGCGCTGACCGAATTCAGTTGGTACTGCCGGGTATCGAAAACCAAAAGGTGCCATATTTCGATACATTTGTTGCACGCAACGTAACGTCCGGTTTCAGAGTCGTCATGTCCGGGTGCAGACTAAACACCGACTCATGTAAACAATGACTCAAGCAGCACTCAGGGCGGACTCAGTCAAACTCCATCAAAGTTATGTTGCAATTTTCAAATTCAAATTGGAATCACCATGGCAACAAATGGTTTGTTCATTAAGTCCAGTATAGAGCACTCACCTCACCACACAGACCAAAAGTACCTCCTGGAAAGAAAGCATCTTAATATGTTTCTCTCTCTCTCTCTCTCTCTCTCTCTCTCTCTCTTGTATTGTATTGCTGCATTCCAGTAAAGAGAGCTTGTATTCGCACCGAGAGTTTTCTCCTGATAATGAACGTTTGTGGTGAGAATCCCATTATGGCGCATTATGAGTGGAAATGCAAGGAGAGGAGGGGAGCTTTGACGGGTGTTGCATTGACGCATCCCTTTCACTTTGATATAATATCATGCAATCTTGTCCAAAATAACCATTGAAAAGAGGTTGCGCGTGACGCAGGGGAGGGGGGTTTCAGCAGTTAGGGGTGGGGGTTTAGAGAATGGGGGCGGATCAGGACTCACCTCTGAGCAGACTGCTGCTGTAGTTGGAGAAGGAGTCAAAGATGCTGTTGGATGCCATGACAGGGAACGTCTCTCAGCACAACCTTCTGCAAGCGAGAGAACTCCTTCAGCCTGTTTGCGTGCAAGAGTCCGGGAGTTTGTGACCGCCGCTGGAATCCCAAAAAAGCCACAAACCAGCACAGATCAGCAGTAACACAAGTTAGCAGAGACAAGGTGGAGGTCAGAAAAGAGCATGATACGAACAAAAGTGGCAAACAAGAAACATGGTGACTCCAAAGGCGGGCTCACCAGATAGGCCCACTAAACTAACCTCAGGGGGGCGGTTGAGACAGGAAAGGGTTCGGTTCGCGCTCCTCTCTGATGGGCTTCGAGGTCTGAGGTCAGAGAGGTAGCCTGATAGCGTGGTCCTCGTTTCTCCAGCCCAACGTTGGTACCCTGACTAAGGAGTCAGTGCTAGTAAAACGCTAAATGCCACAGTGCATCTGCATCCTCCTCGCCATCCTCCACACCACGCAGGCACGCACTCTCCCCCTCCGTGAGTGGTGGAGCCTGCGTCACATGTGACGTGAGGTCATTGGGCCTTTCCCTCCCCTCCCCGCTTCCTTTCCTATCGTCTTTTGCTTATTTTCTCATCCCTCCGGTTTCTCTTTCTCAGTTCTTACTTTCCATCTAAACTCACTTTTCATTGGGCGTCCAAGTTTTTGGAAACACTCTATTTTCTTTTCAGTTAAAACCGGGTGGAGGCATCCGCCGCAGTGGTTGCGATGAGGTTTTTTTCACAGAGCCCCCAGATCAGCGCACCAGAAGTGTGGCGGCATTGAAATGCACTAAGCCAAACGATGGCAGCGAACGAGAGAGGAAACAAATATAACTTCTCAACAACACAAAGTGTTGCCGTTGGAGGCACATGTGCTGTGTGTGCTGTGCTAGTTTTAAATTTGTCTGACTCACGGCACATCTGTGTTTGTAAGAACTGGTGGTTTTGGGCCTGCAAAACCTCCACCCTCACTTACCACTTGATAGTATCGTAATCTTTGTCTCATTAGAGGCAACAGTAGCAGTAGTTCAATTATCATCTGTTGTCACGCACTATGTTCCTCTTTTCTGAAAATTTTCAAGGAGTATCCACTTTGTCTCGTCCTTTTTAACATGTGGACTTTCCCAAATGCATCCATGGACTACAATCTGAGGCATTATGGAATTGTTTTGAAGTATGGTGCATGTAGCATGTTGCACACTGCCCCCTTACACAGCCAAAGAAAAGTCTCTGTCAGGAGCACGCTTGGTGGTAGTTGGCATGACCCCAGGATGCAGAGACAGGAAGGGGCTTGCAAGTAAAAAGGAGGTTTAATGTGAAAAAAGAACAAACGAACCAGTGTCGCGAGGAAGGCGACACTCACAGGTAAACCCTCCTGATTAGTGATCAGAAGCAAGTGTGGTAAACAGTGCTCAGAAACAGTGGTGAAGTCACTGCAAGACATGACCAACACAGGAAGTGAAACAAAAATAAGAGCGGTAGACAGGAAGGAAAACTAAACACAGAAAAACAAAAACCCCAAAAGCGTCACTCAGTATGTTGTGCTTGGCTAAAGCCAGCATTGCTAGTTGTTGTTAGTCTCTATCCACACCACCACCCTACTAGTCAATTATTTGATTTGTTTTAATTATTATTTTTTTCGTTTTGCCACAGTGCTAAATCCAATTTCTCAAGATGACTGGTACTGTGGAGCCCGGCACTGCCTCCGTCTGGTAGATCCCTACATGACGAGCACTGTTTCTGTCAATTTCTCGGTCGAAAAGTGTGACTAAATGCACAGTGTCTTGGCTTGCAGTTAGGCTGCCAATTGTCCCCCAAAAAATATTGTCTTGTATTTAAAAAAACAAAGTAAGTTCCATATTGTGCTGTCAGGGGATGTACTCTGTATTTTTGTGACAGTGAGAATAAAACATATTCTGTAAAGTATCAATAGTGTACTGATAGTCTGCCACAGGCTAAGCCAATCAATGCCAGTGCTCATCGAACTTAGTACCAATCTACTTTTCTACCATCTGTTCGTTTTGACTTGTCTGCTGTCACTCTGCCTCAGCTAGGCAGAGTTTTCTGCCTAATTTCTGGCAATTCAACTCTAAATGTGACTTTTTACCTCAGTGACATTTTTTTCCCCAAAAAGGAGCATTTGGGGAAGTTTGGAGATTGTTGTTGGTTATTACATCCACGAGGTATGTGCTAACTTGGTTCTAGCTATAACTTTTTTAGAAGTGTCATTTAGCAACTCTGTTTTCTTGTTGTTGTTATAATAGTATTGTCCTCAAAACAATACATATGTCGTTTTATGGGTTTTTATTCAACATAAACATGTGTCCAGATTTATGATAGTGACACAAGACTTTATGACAGTGACATTGCAGGAGTCTCCAACAAGTAGCTGGTGATACAATATTTCAACAAAAGGTCAAATTATAATTCTTCTGCTCCTAGTATTTTCATAAGTGTTTTAAATTGTTTTAAATGCCCAAAGTGCATTTAATGACAATTTACCACAAAATACCCTGAAGACAATAACCGCACTGTGTGAGTGTGTTAACACATTCTTTTCAGTTATTTGTATTTATTTTGTTTTACTATTTAATAATTAGTTTATTGTGTATTCATATTATTCCAAAATCTCACACCTAATTCAATCCTGCTTGGAGTCAAAACAAATAAAAACATATGTACAGATGGTCAGTCATCAGATCGTATAATCCACAAAGGTTGACTGGAGGCAACCCTGAAACATCTACAACTAACAAGAGGAGTCCAGTTGCCTCCATTCAACCTTTGTGGTTTGCATTAAACTCATTTCACAAAAATAAAAAAAGGCAACAAGAAAAAATCGGTCTACGAGCCCTGCAAAGGGTTCCTCGTTAAAAAAAAGAAGGGTGCTGCTTGCAGTGAGAGTGTGAGTCTATAGTATTATACTTATATACTTATACTTATAATGCAGTATTACTTTAAATAAAAAACATTAATCGCGGTGGAGGATTTATCCTGTTTGTGTTTGTCGTGTGTTGAAAGGGGTAAAATTATCCTACATTATGTTCATTTCGGAGTTAGTGATCTTACAGATGAAATAATCATACAAATACAACAATTATCATATCTCTGGCAACACTGGATGTGTTGATGGCTACTGGCAATGCCTTAAACCAAAGCCTGGATCATACCATCATACCATGGTAAGGCATAGGGAGTTTTTCTTATTTTGCGTTTTTTTTTTGTGTGCCAGTAACATTCTTTAACAGCGTACAAATAATGCAAATTGAAGTTGTGTTCATGCAGTAGGTTGATTTACTTAATTATATATACAGTACACGGTTGTTTTACCTGATCATTATTTTGTTGTGTTAAAAGTATTAAAAAAAAGCTTGAGTCATTAATAAAGGACGCATAGCGTCCAGGTGACCGAAATTTCCCTAACAAGCTCTCTTTATGTATTTTTTTGCCCCTAAAAAAAAATCTGTCAGTCATATCCTATACTATCAGTAATCGTTCGATAACTAACTCTACTTGCAACGTCCCCTTTCAATCACCAGACTCGATATGGCGCTCCGTCTTGGTGTGACGTTGTTTACGGAACTGCAGAACATTTCCCTGCATAGACAGTGTGAATTACAGCATGTAAAACTATTATTTTGATCACTTAATTGCATGTTTTTGTCGCCTTGGTCCATGATTGTTTCAAAGCGATATGGTTAACATTTTGAGCAACCAAGAAATGTAAAATAATCGCCATTTCCCTGCTCTTCCCTTTCCTCTTCCATAAACACCATAGCCTGCTCTTTCAGCATTTCCTTAAGCATGTTGAGGAAAACATCAGTAGAGGAGGATGCAAAATAGAATAGACTTAGACTTAGACTTAGACAAACTTTAATGATCCACAAGGGAAATTGTTCAACACAGTAGCTCAGTTACAATTATGGAAAGTGTAAGGATGGAAAGGACAATGCAGGTATAAATAGACTAATATAGCGATAAAAAAATCTAACATATATATGAATATATACATAATATGTGTACAGAGTAATATATATACAGATATATTATATTATGTCTTTAACATATATATACAATATATACCAATGACCATGTACAATATTACAGTATATACAGTATATGTGACAGCAGCAGCATAAAATAGAGAGTAGATCCACCAGAAAATAGAAAATAAACATTAAAAACAAAGAGAAGTAGCTAACATGTCAGGTGTCAGGTAAAATGCAGATATCATCTATTGCTGTATGGCGAGTGATTATACAGCTGGATGGAGTGTGGAATGAAGGAGTTCTTGAATCGTTTCTTCCCGCACAGTGCGGGAAGGAACCTGAAGTAGCCTGTTGGAGTATGAGCTCCGCTGTCCCTTAATTGTCAGGTGGAGTGGGTGGGCAGTATTGTCCACGATGGCCAGCAGTTTGTCCAGTGTCCTCCTGTCCCTCACTGACACAAACGCAATACTTGCGGCTTACTTTCTTTCTCTCTGTTTTTTTTATTTTTTATTTTTAGATCCAGTACTATGAAATACTGTAAGTGCCAATTTGGTCTGCATTAAAGTGGCCCTTTAAATGTATTTTTATGTATTTATTACTTTGTATTCAACCCTGTTGTATCTATCGACAGGCCCATTTAACCTCCAACATTCTGGCAACATTTCACACACACCCTCAAATGTTTAAGAGAGTCCGTGATGAGTGGAAACTATAAGTGCTGCAAAAATGTCCGTCTTAACAACTTTATAATATGATTATTATATTTTTCCAAATCCATTTGACTATTATAAACATGTCTTTACTGGTAGGATCTACGGCCTCGTGTAGTATCTTCTCCTTAGACACAAGTGCTTCGATCTGATTGTGGCTTTCTCGCTTTTTCTCTTTATTGGGTTGATTTCAGAACGGAAACATTTTTTGTGATGTGGCTTCCGCTTCTACTTTATTCTGCTGCGATGTGAATTGAGGACAATGCTGTTTTGACGATTGCAGTGACTAACAGTGGTGAAGATGGCATGCATGCGTGTGCTCTATTTGAGCCACTTAATGTGAACACAAATCCACTGGCCTTTTGCAAACCATGTGGTATCCTTACACATCCTCTCTCTGGTGTCTCGCAACAACACAATGACCGCGTCTGGCGCTGGGAAGAGCAGACCCAAACCACCGTCTGGTCACTCATGTGACCCGCTTTATTTCCCATGGTTTCTCTTTCACACTGCCTTGTGTACAGATGCCAGCCCACGGTGTGTTCTGCTAATTGCTGCTGCGCGGACCACAGTGTGTGTTTGTATGTGTACGTACAGTACCATGTTCTGAATGAGTGTGTGTGTCAGTGCACTCTTCCCGGTAGGCCGCACTGCCCCTTAAATGAGCAGTTGCCGTGGAGTTAGGCGGCAACGCGGGCTAAATGACACGGCGTGTCGGCAAGTGTGGCCGAATACTGAGGCCGCAGCCGTGGCCCCAGGGCTTTTATCAGTGCGTCCACGCGGCCACTGCAGGCCTCCGACTTAACCTCACACACACAGCGAGGCTTCCTCTTCTGACACCTCCCGACATGGCCTGCCAGCCCTGCGACAGATTACAGCTCAGCTTCTGCCGCTGTTGCACTGGCTGGTCCACCAAAGGCTCAGCAAACCTTCTTCCTCAAGGATCAAGGGAAAAAATGCAGAAGCCGGGAACCAACAAACAAGGTGCTCGATCCAGTTCCTTTTAAGAGGACCCAGGACCCAGACGTGGTCTCATCTGTGCTTGTTTAGAAAGGGTGAACCTCAGGAACTCAGCCATTGGATCACTGGTTTTACAGCCCACATTTAAAATAATGTATCCCACGTGCATTGTGTGAGGCTGCAGGTAAAAATACATCCTTTTGTTTGTTATTCATTCTGCTTTGTATTACATCTTTTTTGTGGCAAGACAAATATTGAATACAAAAATAAACACGAGACCATCCCGCAGCTTTGAGCAGGAATCAGCGCTGGCACCGTCCAAATGTTGTCCAAACTGCAGTCAAGGCCGTCTACTTTGTTTTTTCTTCCGCGTCTACAGTAGGTAAACATCTGCTTCATGTTTTGAAATCTATCTCATGGCTCTGCCCATGACTGTGAGGGGGAAAATAGTCTGAAGATCATTGTGGCTGTCTTTCACTCCATTCTCTGCCCAGACCTTGTTTATCAAGCCCCTGTATTTAAGCTTAATATAACTCCTGTTTTGCTGAGAAAACTGTGGTGGTTTAATCACTGTCAGTGGTCCTACGCCTCTCGGGTGTGGCTCGCGAGTCAAAAAGGACCCAGTGCGGTCGCGCGTCCAGCTGCAAAGGGGCTTATTTTGTGGTCTAAAAATTGCAGGCTTCCCCATATGTTCCCCATAAACGTGGAATGCAGCGTGGGACTTGAGGAGGCTTTTATAATAAAGTGGCCGTCGTTGAATCAAACACCATGGTCCTTCCTGCCTCCGGGTTAGGCCTTGGGAGCCCATTTTTAGGCTGCATGCACATGTCTGATGTCCTAAATTTCACTTAATAACGGACCTTTGTTTCCATTAATGGAGGTCCCCGCTTGCGTTAACGACAACCCACCCATGTTCTATTCTTATACATTTATGTTCAGACATTTTGAAGGTCCGTTCGACTCAAGGGCACCATGAAATATTGAAGTACCATCTAAAGCAGGGGTGTACCGATCCTATAATAATATTGATCCGATCTCAGCAAAAAAAACATTTATCGGATGATAATGGATTGCATGTCAAATGCCTTATTTAAAGGCCTACTGAAATGAATTTTTTTTATTTAAACGGGGATAGCAGATCCATTCTATGTATCATACTTGATCATTTTGCGATATTGCCATATTTTTGCTGAAAGGATTTAGTAGAGAACATCGACGATAAAGTTCGCAACTTTTGGTCGCTGATAAAAAAAGCTTTGCCTGTACCGGAAGTAGCGTAACGTCGCAGGTTGAAAGGCTCCTCACATTTCCCCATTGTTTACACCGGCAGCGAGAGCGATTCAGACCGAGAAAGTGACGATTACCCCATTAATTTGAGCCAGGATGAAAGATTTGTGGATGAGGAACGTGAGAGTGAAGGTCTAGAGTGCAGTGCAGGACATATCTTTTTTCGCTCTGACCGTAACTTAGGTACAAGGGCTCATTGGATTCCACACTCTCTCCTTTTTCTATTGTGGATCACGGATTTGTATTTTAAACCACCTCAGATACTATATCCTCTTGAAAATGAGAGTCGAGAACGCGAAATGGACATTCACCGTGACTTTTATCTCCACGACAATACGTCGGTGAAGCACTTTAGCTATGGAGCTAATGTGATAGCATCGTGCTTAAATGCAGATAGAAACAAAATAAATAAGCCCCTGACTGGAAGGATAGACAGCAGATCAACAATACTACTATCAGGAGACACCGAACCAAACACTGGACCTGTAACTACACGGTTAATGCTGTGCCGCCTGTCGAAGCCTAGCAATGCTGTTGCTAACGGCGCCATTGAAACTAACTTAGCTACGGGACCTCGTCAGAGCTATGATAAAAACATTATCTCTCCACCTACGCCAGCCCTCATCTGCTCATCAACACTCGTGCTCACCTGCGTTCCAGCGATCGACGGCGCGACGAAAGACTTCACCCGATCATCGATGCGGTCGGCGGCTAGCGGCGGCTAGCGGCGGCTAGCGGCGGCTAGCGGCGGCTAGCGGCGGCTAGCGGCGGCTAGCGGCGGCTAGCGGCGGCTAGCGGCGGCTAGCGGCGGCTAGCGGCGGCTAGCGGCGGCTAGCGGCGGCTAGCGGCGGCTAGCGGCGGCTAGCGTCGGATAGCGCGTCTGCTATCCTCAAAGTCCTCCTGATTGTGTTGCTGCATACACCAATCCCACCTACAGCTTTCTTCTTTGCAGTCTCCATTGTTCATTAAACAAATTGCAAAAGATTCACCAACACAGATGTCCAGAATACTGTGGAATTTTGCGATGAAAACAGAGCTGTTTATATTGAGATACAATGTGTCCGAATACTTCCGTTTAAACCATTGACGTCACGCGCAAACGTCATCATACATAGACGTTTTCAACCGGAAGTTTCGCGGGAAATTTAAAATTGTACATTGTAAGTTAACCCGGCCGTATTGGCATGTGTTGCAATGGTAAGATTTCATCATTGATATATAAACTATCAGACTGCGTGGTCGGTAGTAGTGGGTTTCAGTAGGCCTTTAAGCAGTCCTGCAGCGTGTTTACTTGAGCACACTAATCATAAATATCCTCCAATAAAAACCACAATGTTGGTATTTTATTGTATTTTAGTGAATCCATCTACAAAAAGTGAACATGGTAGGCTATAGGCTACATGCAGATAGCAGCTACACAACAGCTAAGCACACTAGCTAGACATAGACATATATAAGTGTCCTTAATTTAACATTATTGCAGTCTCGAACATTTCTCAATATAAACAAGAATCAATTAGTTATAGTTGCATATTATAATTACTTTCTAATGCATATTAGAAAGTATGTAGTAACAAACCTGTCCGCATCATTCAACATATTGCGTCATGAGCTTAACTTAATGAATTATTATGACCACTCATGCCATTAAACTTCAACCTAAAAACAGCATAAGTTCATTCCAGCTGGTTAATAATAAATATGTTTTTCATGCCGACCTTTGCTCTCTGTTTGACTAATTTCACTTGATCAAACTTTTGTAACATTCCACACTACAAAAAAATTACAAGTATATACAGTATACTCTTGCTGATATTGTATCAGATTGTCGGTATCGGTCAAATATTTAAAGCTACAATATAGGATTCGTATCAGATGTGAAAACGTCGTATCGGGACATTTCTAATCGATGGTACAGCAAATATATAAGCAGTTATTACCTCATCTTGTAAGTCATTTGGTACACCTGCACAATCTAACGAGAACCAATACAAAAGATACAGGATGACCTCTTTTGATTGCAAACATCCTTCTACAATACAGTATATGCCGACAAGCGATCAGGATGTGTCTGTTTGTGAGCGTGTGTGTGTCTGTGTGTACGTGTGTAATCTAATTGGAATCTATCGTTCACAAAATGACATGTGGTTGGGTTTTTAGCACTTAATGCGTTTACCTTTCAAGTGTTTGAACTAATGTTGATATAAAGTCGCCAGACACTTCTGGTACACATGCAATATCAAATGCAAATAAAAAAGTTATGTCCCTGCAAATACCTACACATGTTGAATACAATCCATTTGGGGATGTGATGTGCTTGTATTAACAGTTTTTTTTTTTTTAATAATACAGGTGAAACTTTGAATATCGTGCAAAGGTTTGTTTATTCCAGCAATTAGTTTTACAAGGTGAAACTAAAATTTGACATAGGCTCATAACTTGCAACTTAAGATATTTCAAACCTTCAATTGATATGTAATGTTGACGATTGTGGTTTATAGTTTATAAAACATTCAATTGAAAATCTCAGGAAATTTGAGGTTTTCAAAAATGATGACCCTCAAAATTATAATAAATAAAGGCCTGACATATATCACTTTGCATGTAATAAGTTAAATTGCTTACATGAATTAATGTTTGCACCTGTACATATTGTGCTTCCCACTTTCAGCATTCTATGCTTCCCACTTTCAGCATTCTAAATCCTTAAATGGACAGAATATTTCTTACAAAAACATTAATATTCCTAACTGTAAAATAAAAATGACATATTACATCATTAACTTATTTTTACCCATTTATTTTATTCACGAACACCTCATGTAATGTTAATCAATCTAATAAAAGAAAACTGCTCAACGTCAGCTTTATAATACTTAGGATAGAAATGTACAAAGCAATTGAGAAGACATACAAATACAATACTAAAAAAAGAAAAAACATAAATTAATAATAGCAATAGTATCGATAATAATAATTGATCATCAATAATGGTGATTAAAAACAAACAGCAGATGTTGTATGCTTTATTATTATTGATTACTTTTATTACCTGTAGAGCCATTATTAATACAAACAACAACAACAACAATCACAGGGTCTTACACTTGCATTGTCTTTCATGAGCTTGACAACCACACTGTAGCAATTATGTTACAGTCTGTGTAGCAGAGCTTTGACCATGTCACGTTTGTGTTGGTCTTCTACCTCAGACTGCAGAGACGGCAGGGGAAGTGCAGGCCAAAAGTATTTAATATCAAAATGTAGCGCAGCAGGGAAGTGCACAAAAAAGAAAAAATAGACAGAACAAGCATAGGGAAAGCTATGCAGCATGGAGGTTCCAAGTACACCAAGCAAAACCAGACCAGATCCAGACCCAACCGGAGGACAGGGGTGGTATATAAAGCCTTCTGATTGGCAACCAGGACCAGGTGTGTCCTGATTGCCAATCAGGGACCGGTGAGGAGGCCAATGTTCAGACTGGCAAATAGGTGGGAAAAGGAGATGAAGAGGAAGTGGAACTGAAAACAAGAGCGTTGGAATAGGAACAATACAAAACACAGGAACATAAACAAATGAAGTCCAAACCTGCCAAGACAAGCCATGACAGATTATTCACCACAAGGAATACAATCTCCTCTTATAAGTTAATTTAATAGTTAAAACACATTTATATAATGGATCCCATGTTTCAAGATCTGAAGCGTTATCATGTAATCTAAATGCAGTCTTTTTGACAGACAGTATCTCCATATCTTGCGTATAGCACTCTTTGAGTTGTATCATCAACATCTATTACCTTTTCCCACTTCATAATGTACTGTAAGATACACCACAAAGAAATGTATACTGGAATACAAGATGCATATGCAGAACATTTAATTAAAACATTTTAACGTTTTGATACAAAATCTGACTTGTGGATAGTGATCAAACAAGCTTATTCAGTTTTTTTTTATATAAGCCATGAAAATAAATGTGACATATATGAGTAGTTCTTGGACATTTTCATTTTGTAAAAGTAGAAGAACACAGGTAGGAGACCCTTGTTCTATATTCATTATCACACTTTTCTGTTAGGGTATCACCCCAAAAATAAACCACTCCACATGTGGAGTTCATTCTTTGGGAGTTACTGGCTAAGTTTTTGTGCAACTTTTTTGTTATTTTTTTTCCAGAAAACATTCCACTTTGGAGGTGCCACTGTGGAATAATGCTCAGTTTAGACTGCGTTTATTATTGTAGTTGTAGTTGGCCGTTCTGTGAAACTAAATACGTTTCCAACATTTTGAGTATATAACATTAGAAACAGCTTTGAGCACCTCCACTGCAACTCCACTGCAAACTACACCTCAATAGCAAACATATCGTTAGATACAGCTGATCAAAACTAAGTATTATTTTCGGAATACATGTAAAATCCATCACTTAAATTGGATGCCATAAAACTATGCAGGAATGCCTAAAAAGTGTTTGGCAAGTATTAGAAAAGTGCTTTGTTTGTGTGTGGACACGTACAGTACGCGTGTGCTGCTGAAGAGGCACTCCCAGATGCGGTGGTTTTTAGCATGCAGTATCACGGTTGGAAGTGATCACCAGGCCCATTATTTATTTATTGGCTCCAGACGACACGGAGGCTGTGCTAACCACACATAGAGGAGGGGGACGGACGGGGTTGCAGGCCATGTGTCACGGCGCACTACAGTGCACACGGGTCCCATAAGGCAGGGATATTCAACTGGCGGCCTGGGGGCCGAATCTGGCCGGGGAAAGACACCATACCGGCTCCACGAGTTCAGTTCAAAACTTTTGAGATAAACACTTTTGCAGCAAATTCCTGAAAACATTAGTTCCCCTGATGCAGAGAGCAACGTGGACCACTGTGAACACATTGGCAGATCCTTACTTTGACATTTTAACCTTGTTAGTGTAACCGAGGCCAGCCAGTGTGGCTGGGAGATGTGTACGTTGGTAAACCTCACTCCCTGACAACTTCAAGAGTAGTGCTGGCTTTCAGAACGGACAGCACGCTCGCCTCTCATGCCGGTTGACGAGGGATTTGCGCCCTGCTCGGATTGATGGTGGGAAACAGAGCCGCTACACTCGTGTAACGGAGGCCAGGCAGGGTGGCTAGGCCATGTGAACATTGGTAAACCTCACTCCCTGGCAACCTTAAGAGCAGCGCTGTGTACCGTGTTGATAGTTTGGGCTTGGGCGGCGTGGCTCGGATGGTAGTGGTGCCGGCACAGAAACTTGAGGGTCCCTGTTTCAAATCCAGCTTCCGCCATCTGAGGCACTTCAATTGTTCCTAGGACCAAAACAAAACATGGTGAAGCTGAATTCTGCCACTATGCCTCCAAAAGCTGGAATAAGCTCCCAGAGGACATTAGATCTGCCCCTGCCCTACCAATTTTTTAAATCTAAACTTTTTTATTTACTTTTGTTTTCAACTGCCACTACATTTCTGAAGTTGATGGGTTTAATTAATCTTTAATCTTTATTGTTTTGATACATTTTAATGAATGTTCTTTATCTGAAGTCTTATTATGCTCTATTGTTAAATTAATAATTTGATTCCATGTGAAGGTCTTAATCTGCTGATGATGTTGATTTCTCAAATGATCACTGTGATATTGACTCTATGTGAAATGCTATGCATTGCCTCCCTGCTTGTTTTCAATGATTTTGTTTTGTAAAGCACCTTGAATTGCCTCTGTGTATGAAATGTGCTATATGAATAACATTTGACTTGACTTGACTTGACTTCTGTTGTGTCCTTGGACAAGACACTTTACTCACCCAGTGACACCCACATTCATTTAAATGTAGCTTAAAAATGTAGATGATGAGTTTGACATTGTAAAGCGCTTTGAGTCTCAAGAGCAGGGGTGGCCAAATGGTTTGCCTCCAAAGGCCAAAGTAAAAATGTGCCAATGGGCTGGGGGCTAAAGACAACAAATGTAAGTAGGGGTGTCCCAATCAGGGGCGCCGCTAGGGATTTTGGGCCCCATGAAAATAATCTTTACAGGGCCCCCAACACAGCGGCAACATTATAATTTCATCATCATTAGGGGCCTCTCTGGGCCCCCCTCCATCATGGGCCCCTAGAATCCGTCTCCTTTACCCCCCCTTTTCGGCGCCCCTGGTCCCAATACAACTTTTTTATCTCTTCTGATACGATACCGATATTGAAGCCTTGAGTTACACGATACAGATCCGATACAGTATCAGCAGGACTCCTACATACTTGTATTATTTTGTAGTGTTGAAGGTTATACAATGTTGTTTTTAAGTGAAATCATTTAAACAATGGCAGATCTGAAAACTACTAACGTATTTATTATTAACCTGTTTGATGATGAATGATGCGGACACGATTGTTACTGGATTCTTTCTGATACGCTTCTGTCGTGAAGACTTTGTATGTGTAAATAATGTGCAAGTATAATTATTTCATAATTGTTTATATTGACAAATGTGCTTTTAGATTGCAATAATGTACAATAAAGGACACGTTATGTATGTCTAGCTTGTGTGATATTGTGTGCTTAGCTGTTGTGTAGCTGCTATCAATCAATGTTTATTTATATAGCCCTAAATCACAAGTGTCTCAAAGGGCTGCACAAGCCACAACGACATCTTTGGTACAGAGCCCACATACGGGCAAGGAAAAACTCACCCCAGTGGGACGTCGGTGAATGACTATGAGAAACCTTGGAGAGGACCGCATATGTGGGTAACCCCCCCCCCCCCCCCCCCTCTCTAGGGGAGACCGAAAGCAATGGATGTCGAGTGGGTCTGACATAATATTGTGAAAGTCCAGTCCACAGTGGATCCAACACATCAGCGAGAGTCCAGTCCATAGTGGGGCCAGCAGGAAACCATCCCGAGCGGAGACGGGTCAGCAGCGCAGAGATGTCCCCAACCGATGCACAGGCTAGTGGTCCACCCGGGGTCCCGACTCTGGACAGCCAGCACTTCATCCATGGCCACCGGACCTATGCAACTCCCCCTCCCAAGGGACAGGGGAGAAGAGGAGAGAAGAAAAGAAACGGCAGATCAACTGGTCTAAAAAGGGGGGTCTATTTAAAGGCTAGATTATACAAATGAGTTTTAAGATGGGACTTAAATGCTTCTATTGAGGTAGCATCTCTAACTGTTACCGGGAGGGCAGTCCAGAGTACTGGAGCCCGAATAGAAAACGCTCTATAGCCCGCAGACTTTTTTTTGGCGCTGGGAATCACTAATAAGCCGGAGTTCTTTGAACGCAGATTTCTTGTCGGGACATATGGTACAACACAATCGGCGAGATAGGCTGGAGCTAAACCGTGTAGTATTTTATACGTAAGTAGTAAAACCTTAAAGTCGCATCTTAAGTGCACAGGAAGCCAGTGCAAGTGAGCCAGTATAGGCGTAATATGATCAAACTTTCTTGTTTTTGTCAAAAGTCTAGCAGCCGCATTTTGTACCATCTCTAATCTTTTAATGCTAGACATAGGGAGACCCGAAAATAATACGTTACAGTAATCGAGACGAGACGTAACGAACGCATGAATAATGATCTCAGCGTCGCTAGTGGACAAGATGGAACGAATTTTAGCGATATTACGGAGATGAAAGAAGGCCGTTTTAGTAACACTCTTAATGTGTGACTCAAACGAGAGAGTTGGGTCGAAGATAATACCCAGATTCTTTACCGAGTCGCCTTGTGTAATTGTTTGGTTGTCAAATGTTAAGGTGGTATTATTAAATAGATGTCGGTGTCTAGCAGGACCGATAATCAGCATTTCCGTTTTCTTAGCGTTGAGTTGCAAAAAGTTAGCGGACATCCATTGTTTAATTTCATTAAGACACGCCTCCAGCTGACTACAATCCGGCGTGTTGGTCAGCTTTAGGGGCATGTAGAGTTGGGTGTCATCAGCATAACAGTGAAAGCTAACACCGTATTTGCGTATGATGTCACCCAGCGGCAGCATGTAAATACTAAAGAGTGCAGGGCCAAGAACCGAACCCTGGGGAACTCCGCACGTTACCTTAACATAGTCCGAGGTCACATTGTTATGGGAGACACACTGCATCCTGTCAGTAAGATAAGAGTTAAATCAAGACAAGGCTAAGTCTGACATACCAATACGTGTTTTGATACGCTCTAATAAAATATTATGATCGACGGTATCGAAAGTGGCGCTAAGATCAAGAAGCAGCAACATAGATGACGCATCAGAATCCATCGTTAGCAATAGATCATTAGTCATTTTTGCAAGGGCTGTCTCCGTAGAGTGATTTGCCCTGAAACCGGATTGAAAAGGTTCACAGAGATTGTTAGTCACTAAGTGTTCATTTAGCTTTTGTGCAACAATTTTTTCGAGAATTTTGGAAATAAACGGAAGGTGGGAGACCGGTCGGTAGTTTACCATGAGGTCAGGATCGAGGTTAGGTCTTTTGAGCAGAGGATGAATAACCGCTTTTTTGAATGCTAGGGGAACAGTGCCGGAGGAAAGTGATAAGTTTATAATATTTAACACTGATGGACCTAATAATACAAACAGTTCCTTGATAAGTTTCCCAGGAAGTGGGTCAAGTAAACATGTTGTTTGTTTTATCCCACTTACACACTGTAATAATTCCTCTAATGTTATTTCATCAAAAATAGAGAGACTATTTTGGAGGGCAGTGTCCGTCGTATATACAGTCGTATTTGTGTTAATAGAACCCAGTTGTAGCTGGGATGCGTTGTCTTTAATCTCCTTTCTAATGAGTTCAATTTTCTTATTAAAGAAATTCATCAAATCATCTGCCGAGTGGGTGGAGCTACTGGGAGGAGTCCCTTGTTGGGTTAGCAATGCTACCGTACTAAACAGAAATTTAGGATCGTTTTTGTTGAGGCGGATGAGATTTGAGTAGTATTTAGCTTTAGCTAAGGTAAGCATGCGTTTATAAGTTATTAAACTATCATTCCATGCTTGATGGAAAACCTCAAGTTTAGTCGCGCGCCATTTGCGTTCCAGCTTTCTACATGATAATTTATGAGCTCTAATTTCTTCTGTAAACCATGGGGTGCGCCTTTTAGGGGCCCTTTTTTGCTTTAGCGGTGCTATTCTATCAATAATTTTGCGCAAGGCATCGTCAAAGTTGTTAGTGAGGTTATCAATAGAGCCGACATAATTTGGGAATGGTGCCATTACCGAAGGCATTAGGTCAGCAAGAGTCATCGTTGTGGCAGCATTAATGTTGCGGCTGCTATACCAGTTATTATGATTATTAGCTTGTTGACAATGACTCAAAACTTCAAATTTTATAAGGTAATGATCGGACATTACTTTATTATATGGAAGTATCATAACTTTGGAGGTGGTGACACCCCTGACAAGCACTAGATCTATTGTATTACCGTTGCGATGCGTGGGTTCATGTATTATTTGTGTAAGACCACAGCTATCAATTATGGTTTGGAGCGCCACGCACTGAGGGTCCGATTGGGTATTCATATGGATATTAAAGTCCCCCGTTATGATTATATTGTCGGCGTGCGTCACTAGATCAGCAACGAACTCTGAGAATTCACTGATAAAGTCCGAATAGGGCCCAGGGGGGCGGTAGATAACAGCCAGGTCGAGAGGTAGCGGTGTGACAGACCTCATAGTAAGCACCTCAAACGATTTATATTTATTATTTAGGTTAGGGGTAAGGTTGAAATTTTCATTGTATATTAGTGCGACACCCCCTCCCCTTTTAAGAGGACGGGCAACATGCGCATTCGTATAGTTAGGAGGAGATGCCTCATTTAGCGCAAAAAATTTGTCTGGTTTGAGCCAGGTTTCGCTAAGACCAATGACGTTAAGATTGTTGTCTCTAATGACCTCATTAACTAATAACGCCTTGGGAGACAATGATCTTATGTTTAAAAAGCCTATATTATAGGTATTGGGCTGTTTTGACGAGTTTTTGTTAAGATTATCCATAGTAGCAATATTAACAATGTTGCGTTTATTATGCGTAGTGCACTTTAAATAGTTTCGACCATATCTAGGAATTGATATGACGGGAATTTTCCGATTGTTTGCTTGGTGCTGCAATAGACTGGACATATCATAATTTGCCACCTCAGTAGAATGCATGTCCACCTCTGACACAGACACAACAGAAAAAACATTATGTGAATTGTGTATTATTCTAAGAGAATTGCTATGCGTACATGGATTATCCAGCCTGGCGCTGGCTAGTTCTAGCTTAACTGACTCCTCACCCGGACTAACACATTGTAATTGCCTGTGACCGGGCTTGCTCTAGTGTAGTCAGTCAAGTGAGACTTAAACAGTAGTCTATGTTTCTAGTCAGGATGATGGCGCCTTCCTGGTTAGGGTGAAGGCTGTCTCTCATCAGCAAGCCTGGTTTGCCCCAGAAAGAGGGCCAGTAATCAATAAACGTTAGTCCCTATTGCCTACAGAATATAGACAGCCACTTGTTAAGCGAGACTAATCTGCTATACCTCTCATCATTGCCTCTCGCAGGCAGGGGGCCAGAGACAATTACTCGATGCCTGGACATCTTTCTGGCGAGATCACAAGTCCTGCTAGCTTGCCAGTAGCCTATAGCCAACCATGTTTACCTTTTGAAAAATACTTCACTAAAGTATAAAAAAAAGCAACCTTGTGTGCTTATTGGAGGACATTTAGATGTTAACTGTCCGTCCAATTTAGCACAAGTAAACATGCCGCAGGACTGATTGTATCAACAATTATAGCAGATATATTACAGGCAAGCTATAATCATCCATGTAAGCTTTTTCTACTCCCAGTCCCACAGATTCACACTGGAAGCCAGTTGCGCTTAATTGACCGGGTTTAATATAGTTACTTTTGTTTGACTTTTCAGTCTCTCCAATCCTTCCTCTTCTTCCTGCACCCAGCCGCTCACTGTTAAAGACAATAGATGATTAGTTTAACCCGTACCACCTGCGCAAACTAATCATCTGACAGCTGTGTCTCTCCGTCAGCATATCCCACGCCCCCGTCTGATGGCGCGCTGTTTTCACAAGCCTGGACAGAGGCGCTGACCTTTACTCCAACAGAGCGGGAGAGGAAGTCCGCCACGGCCATTTGCTCCCCCGGCCTATGGATCACCCTGAAATGGTAGGGTTGTAAAGCGAGATACCAACGGGTGATCCGCGCGTTGGCATCTTTCATGCAGTGGAGCCACTGGAGAGACTTGTGATCCGAGCAGAGGCTGAACGGGAGTCCCAGCAGGTAGTACCGGAGGGCACCGACCGCCCACCGGATGGCGAGGCACTCCCTCTCCACCGTGCTGTACCGGCTTTCTCGTTCTGATAGTTTCCTGCTGATGTATAGGACGGGGTGGTCGTTGCCCTCCTTCTGCTGGGATAAAACAGCTCCCAGCCCTCTGCCTGACGCGTCCGCCTGCAAAAAAAATGGGAGGGAAAAATCAGGCATGTGCAGTACCGGCTCCTCGCAAAGTGCTTTCCTCACCTTCTCGAATGCCTGCTGGCACTGCTCTGTCCACTGGACCAGATCTGGAGCACCTTTTCGGGTGAGGTCAGTTAGTGGGCTGGTCAGGTCTGCAAACCGGGGGACGAACCTCCGGTAGTAGCCCACCAGCCCCAAAAACTGCCTCACCTCCTTTTTCATCTTCGGGGTCGGCAGGCCGCAACTGCCGCGGTTTTGTCTACCTGAGGCCGCACCTGACCTTCCCCCAAGTGGTACCCCAGATACTGTACCTCCCTCCGGCCAACCGCGCACTTCGCCGGGTTGGCGGTGAGCCCTGCCCGCCTCAGGGACTCCAGCACCGCCCCCACTCTCTGCATATGCTCCGCCCAGTTGTTCCCCTGGATGATAACATCATTCAGATAGGCGGAAACATATGCCGTGTGGGGCCGCAGTACCCGGTCCATGAGTCTCTGAAATTTGGCAGGCGCACCGAACAAGCCGAAGGAAGGGTCACGAATTGGTGTAAACCTTCCGGAGTGGAGAATGCCGTTTTTTCCTTAGACTCTGGAGACAAGGGAATCTGCCAGTAGCATTAATTAAATCCAGTGTTGTGAAAAAACGAGCAGTGCCCAACCGGTCCAGGAGCTCGTCGACCCGGGGAATCGGGTAGGCATCAAAACGTGACACATCATTTACCTTGCGGTAGTCCACACAGAATCACACAGACCCATTTTTCTTCCCTACCAGAACTATGGGGCTGCACCATACACTGTGTGACTTATCTATTACCCCCAATTCCAGCATGGCTTTTAAATCCTCCCGAACTACTTTGCGCTTGTGTTCGGGTAGCTTACAGGGCCGATACCTCACCGTCACGCCTGGGCTGGTCTCTATGTGATGCTGGGGGAGGTTCGTGCGGCCTGGCAGGGGGGAGAACACGTCAGCAAAATGTTGCTGCAAATTGGCCACATCTGCTTTCTGTGACAGCGTCAGATGATTATCACAGTGGAGAGGGAAGGGCCGGGGGGAGGGGGGAACCTCCGGCCCCAGCTCCTGCTTTCCACTATCGCCGTCACCATGGGAACAGGCTCCGCTTCCCTCCACCCTTTTAGTAGGTTGAGGTGGTATATTTGGGTTGCCCCGCCCCGGTCAGACCGCCTGACCTCGTAATCCACGTCACCCACTCGCCGTGTGACCACGAAGGGTCCTTGCCAATGGATGTTGGGAGTAATACAAGTACTTTCTCTCACGGTGAAAATTGTCTTAGTTGCGTCCCCCCTTGGACCTTCCTCCCAGCTTTCCTTAACTAGGTCCAGAACCCCGCGCGGCTTCCTGCCGAACAACAGTTCAAATGGGAAAAACCCTGTGGAGGCTTGAGGAACCTCACGCACTGCAAATAACAGGGGATCCAACCATTTATGCCAATTTGGTTTGTCCTCGTGTACGAACTTCCGAATCATGGATTTCAAGGTTATATTCAACCGCTCTACCAACCCATCAGTTTGTGGGTGGTAAACGCTGGTCCGAATGGATTTCATCCCCAATAATCCGTACAGCTCCTTTAACGTGCGTGACATAGAGGACGTGCCCTGGTCAGTCAGAATGTCTTTCGGGATTCCAACTCGGGAGCTAACTTGAAACAGTGCCTGCGCGACACTCTTTGCAGAGATGGAGCGCATCGGTACTGCTTCTGGATAGCGCGTTGCGTAATCCACCAGGACTAGCACGAAGCGATATCCCTGGGTGCTCGGGTGAAATGGTCCAACGAGGTCCATGCCAATTTGCTCAAATGGGACCTCTATGAGTGGTAATTGCCGCAAAGGAGCCCTAGGGGTGGCCGTGGGGTTGACTAGTTGACAATCTGGGAAAGCCGCGCACCTGCGGCGCACGTCTGCCCGAATGCCTGGCCAATAGAACCGGACCATTATCCGATTAAGTGTTTTATCATACCCCATGTGGCTGGGATTAAAATGTTCCGCCTGGAAAATAATTTCCCAACGGCTTTTTGGCACCAGCAATTGGGTGATTTCCGCCCCTGTTTGAGTGTCACGACTCAATCTGTCCATAATCAATGCAAAGTGAGGGAAATCCCGCGAACCCGCTGCCCATCAATTGAAATCACTTGGTCCCAGGTCGCGCGCAGAGTGTTATCTCGAGACTGCTCGAGTGGAAAATCATCCATGGGGCGCCATTGGGGAACCGGGGAAACCTCTTGCGAAGCCCCCGTCGGCTCCTCTTCCCCCTCCCCCCCGGCAGCGTCGGTAATATTGCGTCGCCGATGAGAACAGCGCAGAAATCCCCTTTTCCTACCGGCCGTGAACGCACCCCTGCGCACTGCTTTATTAACCCGTTAAATCCCGACCAATTGGTTCCCAAGATTAAGGGGTGCGCCAGGCGCGAATTTACAGCCACCTTATACTATATTTTTCGTCTTTGAAAAAAATTTCCACCGGCACGATAGGGTACTCGTGAATATCCCCATGCACACATTTAACCCGCACTCGTGTAACCTTTCTCAACGCCCCAGGTCGAACCAGGTTCTGGTGGATCATGGACTGCTCGCAGCCCGAATCCACCATCGCTCGGTGTGTACTCCCTTGTATCCTTACCGGTACATAGTACGTCTCTCCTGGCCCGGGGGAGGGCGCCGCAGGGTCGATGACCCGGATCACCTGTCCCACCTCCATGCTAGGACATTCCCGCTGCAGGTGTCCAAGCCGCCCACACCTCCAGCACGCCTGCCCAGGCATTCGAGGAGCCATTTGCGGGGGAAACACAGCGTCAGTAGCGGCCGAGGTCTGAGGATGAGAAAAAACAGTCTGATTATTCCGAAGCCTCGGCCACTGCTGGGTTCCCTCGGCCGGCGGCACACGCATCCTGCGCGGCGCTGGAAGTGGACGCTCCACTGCTTTCGCGGCCTTCTCTTCCTTTTTTTTTCTCGCGGTGCACCGCCAGATGGTCCTCCGCTAACGCCACCACTGCTGCCAAGTCCTGAGGACGGTGATAATGGACCCACACCGAGGTCCGCGCCGGGATTGCCTTCATAAATTGCTCCAGAATTATTTGTTCCAGTACTTCCTGGATTTGCCCGGGTTGAAGCCATCTCGTCGTCGCATCTCTTAGTTGCTGGCCCAGGGCGAAAGGCCGGTCCTCCGGGCCGAGCTGCATTGCCCGGAACCGGTGCCTGTGATCCTCTTTGGACCCTCCCGTCCGGTCCAGTACCGCCTGTCTCACATCCCGGTACCTCACCCGGGAATCTGGTGGTAGGCTGAGTGCCGCCCGCTGAGCTTCTCCCGCCAGCAGCAGTAGCAGCAGCCGTACTGCCCATTCCTCCTCGGGCCACTCGCATGCTCCCGCCGTGGCCTCGACCATATCCAAAAAAGTCTGCGGGTCCTCTGTCTCCGCCATCCTGTGCATCCCCACGGCCTCCAATGATGGTTTTGCTGCCGTGGGTGCTCCTGCTCCGGTCTTCTCTGTCAAGGCTCGCAGGATTTGGTTTTGCTGTGCGATTTGTCCCTGCATAGCCTCCATCTGCCGGTGATTGTCCGTGGACACTTCCGCCAACAGCTGCCCCAATGCCTCTATCGGGCTTGGTGTCGACATTGCTCCTGATTGGGCGCCAAATGTAGGCTTTTTCTACTCACAGTCCCACAGATTCACACTGGAAGCCAATTGCGCATAGTTGACAGGGTTTAATATAGTTACTTTTGTTTGACTTTTCAGTCTCTCCAATCCTTCCTCTTCTACCTGCACCCGGCCGCTCACTGTTAAAGACAACAGATGATTAGTTTAACCCGTACCACCTGCGCAAACTAATCATCTGACAGCTGTGTCTCTCCGTCAGCACATGCCACGCCCCCGTCTGATGGCGCGCTGTTTTCACCAGCCTGGACAGAGGTGCTGACCTTTACTCCAACAGTGCGCTGATCACAATCCCCTTCCACAATCCGATACTTGTTTTTTTCTGCTAATATCACACGAATATACCTTATTAACATTGGGACACCCTTGATTTAAAGTGTGAAACACAAATAACCTAAATGTAAATAAAAAAGTTCCCGTCCTATGACGAGCCAAACAAAACAACTTGACGCTTAATTATCTTAGTAGCTAGCTCTCTCATCTTTCTCATGCCGGACAACCCAGGTTCAAGTTCAAGGTGCAACAGAAAAGCACAGGGGTCCAAACTTTTGATTTACATAACTGAGGCGTTCTTCAAGGCACCCCTTTAAGTCTTTTCTTTCTTAGCAGTTACATTTTTTTTTTTGCAACGTGATTTATGTAACTAAGGTGTTGTTGTAGTTTGTTCACTTCAGATTCAGTCAGTAGTCATTTGTTTGCCTTCTTTAGTTATACTAGTTGTGTTCCTCAAGTTCCACTTTAGGTTCTCTCTTTTTCATCATTTGGGCTATTCAGTTGTTGGCCCGTGAGGTCAGTTGAAAAAATGTTGCAGCAGATTCTTAAAAACACCACATTGCTGCAATAAAGAATATCTTTGACTAATTATTTTGCAGAAGACTCCTGCAGCTCCAACAAAGTAAAAAAGCTCAAAATCAAATGTCTACTGTAGAGGACGCAGTCCTTCATCACTGTCGAAAGGAGTGCTGCATGTGGCCGGTCCACAGTCATAACAGCAGGGGAACACGATCACTGGACTCACCTTTACAGAAGTTGTGGATCCCTGAGGATCACGCCTCGTCGCACAAGGTTGTCACATGAGTGCTAACAGGTAGAAGAAGCAAGTGCCAACTGCTTCACTTTTTTTCTCCTGCATATGTAAAAGCCGTGCCAACACAAAGACTGGTAATCCAGGCTTCTTTCCAGCAGACCTGCTCAGAAGCCCCGCTATTGCTGGCAATGAGATTTGAAAGCTAATTTGACAATTTATGGCGGTGAAATAGACCCTGTTTGCCTTATGAAATGCAGCACAAAATAAATATTGTATTTGGTTACAGTACCCAACTCTTGGTAGTGATTATTAAGGCATAACATGAATACTTCTATGCGGACACATGCACTTTAATGTCTTATTTATTGTCACATATGTATCAAAGTTCCGTATTTGACTTATTTTGCATTATTTTTTTGTGATCACAAATTACAAAGGGAATCTGCTGTTTCCATGCCAATGGAAGCATTGTTTATATGCCTGTTTTTCATGTTAGGTGGAGAATGAAACGACTCCTGCCTCATTAATAACACATCTGTACATTGGTGAGCCTATAACGTGAGCAATATCAAAAGTTAATTCATTTTAGTACTCGTTTTAAAATGTAAAACTAAAATATTCTATGGATTAATGACACACTGGATTAAAAATATTTCAGGAATGTTTTTCTTTTATGTTTTAGTAATTTAGATGATATGTTACAGCTAATAAAAAAACAGAAATGTATTATCTCAAAAATTTACAAAAAGTAGAGTAGTCGTTCAATTAAACGATTAAGCACAAAACAAATCCCTGAGCCTTTAATGTGCCCCTTATTGGAAAAAAACATTTGCAGGATATTTGAATTTGTTCAGATGAGCACTATTTATTGCAGAGAATGTTCTACCTGTCAGTTAATTTAATTGTTCTAATAAAAGCAGCATATTTATCCGTTGGCATTTATGGGCTTTGACACTGTCATTGAATATTTTTGTTTTAGTTTTTTTTTAATGTTATAGACCGTATGAGGTTTTGCAAAATGCTAAAATGTTTTCCAGTGAAAGTTTATTTTTTATTTTTTAATCTACACAAATTATTTATTTATTTATTTGTTTGTTTATTCAATTTAAGCTGCTTTAAATTTCACTCTTAACAGAAACATTTTGTTAATAGAGTGCAATCCTGCGCACGGACAGATTGACGTGCATGAGGAATAGTTACGTTAGCTTGGCTCGGTTGGTAGAGCGACCGTGCCCGCAACCAGAGGTGTCCTGGTTCGATACCCGGCTTCCACCATCCTAGTCACGTCCGCTGTGTCCTTGAGCAAGATACTTTACCCTTTCTCCTGATGGGTTGTGGTTAGGTGAGTTGGAGCCTTTTCCAAATGAGTTTTGACAAAAAGTGGATTATACAGCAGACCATACCAACATTTGCTTTTAAAAATAAGATATATTTCCCCAAAAATAAGACACACAATGGAAGTTCTTGTCCATCTAATAAGGATTTATTTGGGATATAGACAGATACCTACATGTGTCAACCACGACTACTCCACTATCTTGTTGATTATCATAAGATAAGATTTCTATAGATTTCTGAATATATATTTTAGGCCACAACCACACAAATATTTGTAAAATTGTAACATTTTCTGTGTGTTTGGGCCTTTGCAGCTTTTTGGAAAACTTAGACCAGGGTGAATACTTTCTAAAACTTAGCCTTCAGCAGTGTGTGTGGATGGATACAACTGAGCTTTTTGGCTTGTGAAGAACTGTGCCAAACGATCAGATGTATTACCTCTGGCAAGACGTGATGTGATCGTAATATTTATAATTCATCAAACTTTTTGGAAATGTCCCGAAAAGGGACATTACATTTTGGGGCTGCTCTGGATCATTTTTACTACGTTACCCTTATGTTTGCATTACGGGCTTCAACCTCTGTGTGTGTGTGTGTGTGTGTGTGTGTGTGTGTGTGTGTGTGTGTGTGTGTGTGTGTGTGTGTGTGTGTGCGTGTGTGCGTGTGTGTGTGTGTGTGTGTGTGTGTGTGTGTGTGTGTGTGTGTGTGTGTGTGTGTGTGTGTGTGTGTGTGTGTGTGTGTGAGTGTGTGTGTGTGTGTGTGTGTGTGTGTGTGTGTGTGTGTGTGTGTGTGTGTGTGTGTGTGTGTGTGTGTGTGTGTGTGTGCTTGCACAGAGACACATACAATAGTCCTCACTCTGTTTATTTAGTTCAGCTATTGATAGTTCAAGAAGCTATGGGCACTTTCAGAAAATTTCCGGAAATGTATAAGGAAAATATATTTATATTTTGGGGCTGATGCGGATCATTTTGACTACCTCACCTTATGTTTATCTTACGAGATTTTACTTGTGTATGCGAGCGTCCCTGCCTGACAAAGACAGTGGATGTCTGAGAAGAGGCTTCACTTTGTTTATTTCATCCGCTATAGATAGCTTTAAAGCACATTCGTTTTGATAACACTGTCAGAAATCATCAGAAATCGGATAAGGAACAAGTGTTTACATTTTGGGGGTGATCAGGATCACGGTCTGGATTCACATATTATTTACTATTGGGAGGTAGGGCCTCATTGAGCTCTTTTTTGTAGTTGTTGTTTTTTTGTGTTTTTTGCATTTAGCAACACAACATGCTTTAGTTATTGCCTTAGGGTGCTGTGATGGTATTTTGTAAAAATGATGACTAAAATATAAGCATTGATGTGGTGTCTCAAGTTCCAGTCACAATGTATGCATAAACATACACATAAACATCTAATATGTCACAATATTAACAAACGGAGATATCATATTGTGTTGTCTGTCAGCTGATGTTACTACAGAACTCCAGGCCAAAATACTCATGACAGCCAACTTTAATGTGGACAGAGATTTTGTTTTTAAATTTGTGTGGACACAGACAAAGGGGCTGATCTACTAAAGGTTTGCGCGTACTAAAACAAAATTGATAGCACACACAATCTGATCTAATAACCGGCATGCCCTGCAAGGCAGGGCATGCCGGGGCCCACACCAAGATGGCGGCGAGGAGGCATGGCCGGCGGGCCACCGCCGAGGCGGGGCGCGCCGGGATCGACGCCGTAAACAAGATCAGGTGCGTGGATCACCCACCTGGGCACAATCATCTAATCTCCTCGCAATATGTAAAAGGGCAGCAGCAGATAATGACGGGGCGGAAGGAGTTGGAGAGGCAGAAGCGGATGCTGAGCAGAAGAGATGGAGAGCCAAAGGAAGACACAGATGCGGAAAGCTGAAAAGCAAGCGGAAGGTTGAAAAGCGACCCGACGGAAGACGCAGCTTTATTGAAAAATAGAGAAAGTCAAACCTGCTCGCAGTAATGTCAGTTCTTGGTGGTCCATGGAACCCGCACGACAGCGAGAGACTGTCTCACATCTCTTTAGTTAGCAGACTAAGGAGCACAATTCCTTTAGCGTGTCTGTCTCCATGAGTATGCAGAATATATGCTGATCATCAAAACGCCCACAATACCTGGAGGAAAAGATGCAAATATTTTTTATTCTGCACCCACAGCTTGATTTATCAAGAATAAAACTCAACTGCGAGCGATAATTTGCGTTATTAGCATTTCTGAAAAGTATGTGCAAACTGACACAGTTACACACACAATAGTGATGTACGATACTAGTGATTTTATTTCCGATCCTATGCCGGGTAAATTTCAGTCTGGTATCAGCGATACAGATCCGATATTGATACTTTGTGCAAATGTACCTAATGTGTCCGGTAAAAAATAAAAACTATTGTATTTCAAGTGTTGCTGCTCTTAGGGGATCATCTTCATACGATATAAAATCACATGCTTTCATACAATACAATAAAATGATACAGACACTTGCTGTTTTATAATACTGAGTGACTTATTTTAATTGACAGTCATTTTCATGCTTTCACAATAATTTCTTACCTGAGTGGAAGAAAAAGTAGTTCCCACCAACTGCGTTTCATTTGGACAAGATCTCAATGATTTAGTTACTTTACACTGTGTTCCTGTTGCTGATGTATGTTAATTAAAATAACTTAAAAATCAAAAATATCTACATTTTGATTTGAAAATTGATATTAGAGCATGAATATCTGGTATTAACGAGATCTATATTTCAGTATGGATCCACATTCCACTAACACAGTGTTTTTCAACCACTGTGCCGCGGCACACTAGTGTGCCGTGAGATACAGTCTGGTGTGCCGTGGGAGATTATCTAATCCCACCCATTTGGGTTAAAAATATTATTTGCAAACCAGTAATTATAGTCTGCAAAATATGTGTTTTTGTTGAGTGTCGGTGCTGTCTAGAGCTTGGCAGAGTAACCGTGTAATACTCTTCCATATCAGTAGGTGGCAGCCGGTAGCTAATTGCTTTGTAGATGTCGGAAACAGAGGGAGGCAGCGTGCAGGTAAAAAGGTGTCTAATGCTTAAACCAAAAATAAACAAAAGGTGAGTGCCCCTAAGAAAAGGCATTGAAGCTTAGGGAAGGCTATGCAGAACGAAACTAAAACTGAACTGTCTACAAAGTAAACAAAAACAGAATGCTGGACGACAGCAAAGACTTACTGTGGAGCAAAGACAGCGTCCACAAAACATGACATGACAATTAACAATGTCCCCACAAAGAAGGATAAAAACAACTGAAATATTCTTGATTGCTAAAACAAAGTAAATGCGGGAAATATCGCTCAAAGGAAGACATGAAACTGCAACAGGAAATTACCAAAAAAAGAGAAAAAGCCACCAAAATAGGAGCGCAAGACAAGAACTAAAAGACTACGCACAAAAAAACAGCAAAAAACTCAAAATGAGTCACGGCGTGGTGTGACAGGTCGTGACAGTACACCTACTTTGAGACAAGAGCTATATTGATGCATGCTTGGTTATGGTTTAAAGTCAAATCCAACAATTGCGACAACGACTTTTTACTTTCAACTGAGTTTCGTTTTTTAATGATTTTTGCTAGTGGTGTGCCTCTGGATTTTTTCAACACAAAAAATGTGCCTTGGCTCAAAAAAAGGTTGAAAAACACTGCACTAACACACCGCTGTGAGAAAGGAGGTGATTGTGCAGTTGCTCCCTTTCACGTATGCTTGTCGACATATATGGACCGTCAAAAACCAAAATATCCAACATATTGTCTGATCACCAATATCATTTTATAATTGTATAGCTGCTCGATGACTTAAGGGCCTGATTAAAACAAATTTGATTGATGTGTTTTGGTGTCTTCTGTTTTTTTTATTAGCATTTGTTTTTTTATATAGAAGATATATTATTAACACAACTCCTATGTGAAAAGAAATCCCTGTAATATGCATTTTCTTGCATATTCTTCTTTACATTCACAGTTAGTGCCCATGAGCGAAAAAAATGAGTTTTCATTGCAGATGCATTGAAGGACTGCTTCTGAAATGCAGATACAAAGTGGTACATGTCTGCTGCTTGTTTCAAAACAAAGCAAAACGCCACAGGGAGAAGCATGATAACATGAATGTGCAGTAAATGATTAAGTGTCTTCATTGTGAAAGCCCCGTATCGAGGGTTTCAGATTTTTCCCGGAAGTGCATTTTGAAAGGCGAGTGTCATTGTTCATGACAACTTGAACTATTCAGTGGGAAATAACATCGCACCGGCTGTGAAACGATGGAGAAATACTGTGAGTTGTAAGAAGTTCCTTCAAATTTAAATAAAGAGAATAACCAATCTAATGTAATCTCAGCACACTGTGCCTGTAAGGCAGGATTGTGTGAATGATGTTCTCATGTCGCTTTAGTTTTTTTTAAATGTGGAGGCAACAGTCCGGGTGAGAGAAGTGAGTATGATTTTAATCAATACAACTACCATCAAAGTTCTTCGACCAAGCACATGAAGCTAATGCAAAGTGGGGCTGTTATTTATTTAGATTCATTACTACTTACAAAATGTTCTTAATTACACAAAGTCGTCAGCCAATCACTTGTCGGTTGATTGTAGCAATCCATGCTTGCCTTCGCCGTTTAGACTTCTTTTTAATCGTTTCTCCCTATCCAGAACAGGCCTTTGGAATTCGATAAAAGCTAGTTTTATTCCTTCCACCTCGATTGTGAAAGTTGACAATAGCACACGCCGTCGGCATTATAAAAATTACTGGTTAAAGGAACATTGCCCTTGGTCAAGTCACTTTTGGAATGTAACTTCCGCCCTTCAGCATTGTGGGAAATGTAAGAAAATCTAGTATAGTACACACAAAATCCTCATTTAAATACCACTTTTCAATTATACACGCAGTCTCAGTAGATCAGACGTAACACACCCACTAATCTTATATACCTGTTGCTGCGTGTAAATGTGTTTTTAATTTTATGATCGAAGCCGTGTCACGGACAAATTTCTGTTTATCATGTAGAAACAGACATAAAGCCATATTCTATTTTATTCTATTACATGTAAACGTATAGTTTGCATACGCTGTTTAGTGCATGGTATTTGGATCTTAGTACGTCACTTCCTGTCAATGAGAAAGGACGCAAAAGAGAAAGGCTTCGCTCTTGCTACCAGAGTTTTTGGTTAAATCTGAAGATTTTGACCACTGATTTGCGATCACAGCCACAGGAGAGTACCCTGGCATCTTCAATCTGATTTTGGTCAGTTGAGAGGCACTGATACGCTGAAAGAAGGCGAGTTGGGAGAGCCGTTAGCCTCAAGCCAAAGGCGCCTTGCCGCAGTTCAAAGCGGTTGCCTAGCAACCAAAAGCTACGGCGAGTTTACAGCTGTTTTAAAGTGATCCCGACGTCGCAGAGTGATATAAGTTGACAGGCTGACACCTCAAATTGATCTCTGAACGGCGCAAGATACGAAATTGTTGGAAAAAACAAGTTAAAGTGCCGCAAGTCGCTAAAGAAGCAACTGCCGTTAAGATACAAGCAAGAGGCAGTGACGTCAGTGACTGCCGCGATGCGAAAAGGTAAAGGAAAGATTGAAATCCCGAAACCTTCGGGGTCAGCTGATACAGAACACAACTGGGAACAAGATTTGAGGTTGGATACAGGACATGATGGGAATCAAGAAGTGATCCTACAAAAACTTGAAGAAATGAAAGAAGAAATGAAAGAAGAAATGAAAAAAGAAATGAAAGAAATGAAAGAAATGAAAGAAGAAATGAAAGAAATGAAAAAAGAAATGAAAGAAATGAAAGAAATGAAAGAAGAAATGAAATAATTGAAAGAATATCTGAGAAAAGTAACAACAGAACACAAACAAGATGTGAAAAGTCTGCAGGAAAATATAGAAAATCGGCAATCTCAGAACAACAGAAGAAATAATGAAGCCACTGAAATGGGAAAACGAATGAAGACCCTTCAAGAAGACAACAACATGTTGAGGAATATCATAGACGAAATGGATCAGGACAAACGAATAAATGATATCATCGTGACAGGGCACCGAATTAAACCAAGATCCTATGCGAAAGCTGTGAATAATGAAGGTGAACCTGATGAAATGGATATGACCTCAGCAGAACAGCAAGTGGTCAACTTTCTGCAATCAAAGGAAATTGAAATTGACATTAATACCATCGAAACATGCATCCCACTGAACGGAAGAAACAACAACGCCACTCCAGTCGTGCTCGTGAAAGTCGTAAACAGAAAATCTAAAATGGCATTGCTGAGACAGGGAAAGAAGCTGAAGGGAACAAATGTGTACATGAATGAGCATCTCACAAAACGCAATGCTGGAATCGCCAAGAAAGCAAGCGACTTGAAAGCAGGGAAAAATCCAGGGAACTTGGAGCACCAACTGTAAAATCTACATCAAGCTGAATGGAGGTCCAGAAGCAAGAGTAATTGTTGTCCATGACATCAAGGACCTGGACAATTTTTAAAGTTTACACAGCTACCAAAACAACGATGATAATGGACTCTGACAGAAAACAAACACCCAAATTCAGCATCGACACTACTATGTTCCAAGGGACGACTAAACAAGAGGACCTACATTCAGGATTACATCCACCTACACTTATTGAGATTATTGAAACAACATCAAAGATTGTTGAACAAGAAAATATGGAACTAAAAAATTTCTGCAACAAAGATTACAAAAACCAGGATTTGGAAAATGATATAGATCCAGATACACATTTTTTCTCCCACATCAGTAATAATTGTTTTTATTTTACAGATGATCAATATAATAGCAACATTACATGCGATAACAAATTGTCAATTATTCATTTTAATAGCAGAAGCTTGTATGCAAACTACAACAACATTAAGAACTTTTTGGAACACATCAACGAACCATTCAAAGTGATTGCTGTCACAGAAACATGGATTGATGATAAAAAAGGAATAGATTTTGATCTGGAAGGATATGAACTAAACTACATCAACAGAACCAACAAAAATGGAGGAGGAGTAGCTGTGTACGTGATGAAGAACCTGAACTACAAAGTGGTAAAAAACATGTCATTTGCTATAGATAATATCTTAGAATGTATAACCATTGAAATATGTCAGGAAAAAAGCAAAAACATTTTCATCAGTTGTATATATAGATCACCTAAATCAAGTATAGAAACATTTGAAGAATGGATCAAGGCTACTTACATGGATAATGGTCAAAGAATAATGTTCTTATGTGGCGACTTTAATATTGACTTATTGAACCCTAACAAGCAAAAGTCTATTGATGACTTCATTGATACAATGTACAGCATCAGTTTATATCCAAAAATCACAAAGCCAAGCAGAATCACAGCACACTGTGCCACGCTTATTGATAATATTTTTACCAATGAGTTTGACAATAACACTACAAGTGGTCTACTTATAACCGACGTTAGTGATCATCTGCCAGTTTTTACAATATATGATGGAAACTACAAGAAGAACATGGAAGACAAAAGGACATTTCGAAGACTGTGCACAGAGAAGAGGATGACTGCTTTCAAAAGTGAGCTACAAAAGCAAGATTGGGACAATGTGTACAATGAAAAACAGGTTGATGAAGCATATGAACATTTCTTAAACAAGTTCATAATACTTTATGACAAACATTGTCCATGGATACAACTTAGTAATAAACAGAGAAATAATAATCAACCATGGATGACAAAAGGATTAAAAAATGCTTGTAAGAAGAAGAATCCACTATGTAGAGAATTTATAGCACAAAGAACTATAGAGGCAGAAATTAAGTACAAAAAGTATAACAACAAGTTAACAGATATACTACGATCATGTAGAAAAGAATATTACAGTGAATTATTGGACAGGAACAAAAATAATATGAGAGCAACATGGGGCATCCTCAATAGAATTATTAAAAATGGCACAAAGAGGGACTACCCTCAATACTTTTTAGACGGAAATAAAAAAAATGACAACATAAAGGAAGTAGTTGAAAGCTTCAATAATTATTTTGTAAATATTGGACCAAAATTGGAAGAAAGGATTCCAGACCCAGTTCCAATTGAGGAATATAATGATACCATAGAGCGAAATCCCAACTCCATGTTCCTCAGTAATGTGACACAGGAGGAAGTAGTTACAATCGTGAAAAAATGTAAATCTAAGACTTCAACTGATTGTAATGGAATTGATATGGAAACGATAAAAAAGGTTATTGAAGATCTCAGGACCATTAATGTATATTAGTAATCTATCATTTCAAACAGGTACATTCCGAAACAAAATGAAAATAGCTAAAGTTGCACCAATTTATAAGACTGGAGACAAACATCAATTTACAAATTATAGACCTGTTTCTCTACTTCCACAATTTTCTAAAATCATTGAAAAACTGTTCAATAACAGATTAGAAAGTTTCATAAATAAAAATAGAATACTCGAAGAGAACCAATATGGATACAGAGCTAATGTCTCAACTTCAATGGCTTTAATTGAAATAACAGAGGAAATTACCAATGCAATAGACAGTAAAAAATGTGCAGCAGCAGTTTTTATGGATCTAACTAAAGCATTTGACACAATTAATCACAATATTTTAATCAAAAAACTAGAACGATATGGCATCAGAGGGTTAGTCTTAAACTGGATAAGAAGTTATCTAACGAACAGGAAACAATACGTGAAGCTATGCGAACACACGTCTACAACGCTAAATATATCCTATGGTGTACCTCAGGGATCAATATTAGGACCTAAATTATTTAATCTCTATATAAATGACATTTGTAAAGTTACAAAAGATTTAAAGTTAGTATTATTTGCGGATGATACAACAGCGTTTTGTTCAGCAGAGAACACACAGGAGTTAATACAAATAATAACAGAAGAAATTAACAAATTAAAAAGATGGTTTGACAAAAATAGATTATCGTTGAATCTCAGCAAAACTAAAATAATGCTATTTGGTAACAGTAGTAGAGAAAGTCAAACACAAATACAAATAGACGGAATAGAAATTGAAAGAGTAAATGAAACCAAATTTCTAGGTATAATGATTGATGATGAATTGAACTGGAAATCTCACGTAAAAAATATACAACATAAAGTTGCAAGAAACACGTCAATAATGAATAAAGCAAAACATGTTCTAGACAAAAAATCACTTCATATTCTCTACTGCTCACTAGTGTTACCATATCTGAGCTACTGTGTAGAAATATGGGGAAATAATTACAAAAGTACACTTCATTCATTAACGGTGTTACAAAAAAGATCAGTTAGAATAATACATATTGTTGGATATAGAGAACATACAAATCCTTTATTTATTGAATCAAAGATACTGAAATTCCACGACATAGTGAATTTGCAAACAGCTAAAATTATACACAAAGCAAACTATAACCTGCTACCCAAGAATATAAAACAATTCTTCTCAACAAAAGAGGAGAAATATAATCTTAGAGAAAAATTTAATTTAAAACATTTGTACGCACGTACAACACTTAAGACCTTCAGTATATCAATATGTGGAATTAAATTATGGAATGGATTAAGCAAAGCAATCAAACAATGTACTAATATGATCCACTTCAAGAAACTCTTCAAACTTAAAGTGTTTACAAAGTACAAAGAAGAAGAACCATGACAAACATTCTCAATTTATTTCATCCATCTATTCATTCATTCTTAAAGTAATCTTACTTATCTCATCACATGAAATATGACTTACTTCACCAATTATTATTATTAAATTCTTACTATTATTTATTTATTTATTTTTATTGTGATTACCTATGGAGTTATTGTGAATAAATTGTGAACAGGACGTGAATAAAAAAGTTTCAGCAACTGTTATGTAAAGAAAAGGGGTAGGATTAAATAAGCTCTGCTTCTTCCTACTCCTTTTCGAACATGTTGAAAGAGAAACTGGAAATTGTGATGTATCATGTTGTATGCTTGCATGTTCGAAATAAACTCAAACTCTAACTCTAACTCTAGTAGATCAGGTCCTAAGTTCATACTACTTCTTACACTGAGTTTGTGTGTTTTCTCAACCACTCGTCTTCACCAGAGTGGTGAATTCACACTCGGCTTTGGGCACACAATGGCACCACATCATGGTGAGCGAGTAGTTGGAGGGTAAAGTGCCGCACCCGTAAAGCCGAGACCTATGTTACCCCAAATGCCCCAATGCAGCGCGCACACACACCACACACACACACACACACACACACACATGCACACACACACACACACACACACACACACACACACACACACACACACACACACACACACACACACACACACACACACACACACACACACACACACAAACCAGAATAGAGCAGCTCATGGTCTTGCCACAAACCCAACTGATCCCAGTGACCTCAGTGTATCATCACAACAGTCTGAGCTAACACCGCTGGAATGCTGCAATGTTGCAAGCCTTTATTTTCCTCTTTTCCACCTGAATTTAAATGTAACTTGCAATGGAAATGCGAGTTTACATTTTGCAGAGTTGCATTTGCGGTACCTGTGCATGTAGATAATTCTGTGCGTGCTCATATGCACATCCTGTGGTTCAGACGTGGCTTTAGGATGTGACAGACAAGCTGTGTGGGGCAGGATGTTTCTCCACTGCAGATGCACAGCGGTTAACTCAGACATGGTGTGCATGTGAG